>NW_028261387.1:88759045-88984264 GCF_051295495.1 Thamnophis sirtalis
GTCGTTCTCCTGCCTCCTCCTGTAGAGGGTGCTTTTTAGAGGCTTTTTTAAACAGTTAGGCAGAGTCATCCACTGTGACTCTGTGAGTCACTGTGAGCTCAGCCTGACCTCAGCTCTTGCCTTTTTCCTTTTACATTTTTTTTTCATTTGCATTCCTTAACCTTAAAGACCAGCTAAAAGGATGCAAATGACCAGCTGTCTGCAAGGCGTATAAATCCTTCCATTCCCCACCCTCCAGTCAGAGCTGAAGAAGCTTCTTGGGTGAGAAGCGAAACATCTTCAAGGAGAAACCAGAAAGTCCAGTTGCCTCTTGAAAAAAGCACCTTTGGGATTAAACCTCCTTCCTTCCCTCGGCCATTCAGCCCCCTTATGATTCTTGCTGCTCTTCTCTGCACGCTTTCTGAAACCTCAGCATCTTTTCTGTGTCATAGTGACAAGAACTAGATGCAATATTCCCAATATGGCCTCACTCGTGCAGAATGATGGGGTGGAACTGCCTACAGTTCCTTATCCTGCTGTGATTGACTCTTAGTTTTGACAGAGGACCAGATTCGCAAGTTAATCACCTCTCAAAACCTGCTCCGTGCTTTTGGCTATACAAGACTGCCTCTAGGCCAAGGGAGAACCGGTTAGGACAACACTCCGGCTTTCTCTGTACAAGTCTGATCGGCTTTAAAAAACATGCAGCAACTTCCCCCTAAATGGCTTGCAAACCCCTGAAGGAGAGGCCATAAAACAATGTGAGATGCCCTGCCATACTCCACACTGTATAAGCCATTAATCTGGACAACATACACCAGGGCTATAGAAGAGAGAGGGGTGGGGAGGAGGGAGGGAAAGAGGGAGGGAAAGAGGCAAGGAAGGAGGGGCAGGGAGAGGGAAGGACGGAGGGAGAGGGAAGGAAGTAGAGAGAGGGAGAGGCAAGGAAGGAGAGAGAGAAAAAGGAAGTAGAGAGAGGGAGAGGCAATGAAGGAGGAAGAGGGAAGGAAGGAGAGAGAGGAAGGAGGGAAGGAAGGAGGGAGAGGAAGAAGGGGAGGGAGAGAGGGACAGGAAGAGGGAGGGAAGGAGGAAGAGGAAAAGGCAAGGAAGGAGGGAGAGGGAAGGAAGGAGAGAGAGGGAGAGGCAAGGAAGGAGAGAGAGAAAAGGAAGTAGAGAGAGGGACAGGCAATGAAGGAGGAAGAGGGAAGGAAGGAGAGAGAGGAAGGAGGGAAGGAAGGAGGGAGAGGAAGAAGGGGAGGGAGAGAGGGACAGGAAGAGGGAGGGAAGGAGGGAGAGGAAAAGGCAAGGAAGGAGGGAGAGGGAAGGAAGTAGAGAGAGGGAGAGGCAAGGAAGGAGAGAGAAAAAAGGAAGTAGAGAGAGGGACAGGCAATGAAGGAGGAAGAGGGAAGGAAGGAGAGAGAGGAAGGAGGGAAGGAAGGAGGGAGAGGAAGAAGGGGAGGGAGAGAGGGACAGGAAGAGGGAGGGAAGGAGGGAGAGGAAAAGGCAAGGAAGGAGGGAGAGGGAAGGAAGGAGAGAGAGGGGGAGAAGAAGGGAAGGCGGGAGGGAGAGGGAAGGAAGGAGAGAGAGGAAATGAGAGGAGAGAGAGAAGGGGGAATGAGGAAGAGAAAAGAGAGAGAATAATGGAGAGAATGAGAATAAGAAAGAATGAGAAAATAAGAGAGAGTGAATGAGAGAGTGAATGAGAGAGAATGGGAATGAGAATGAGAGAGAATAAGAAAGAGAATGAGAGAGTACAAGAGAGAGAGAATAAGAGAGAGAATGAGTATGAGAGAATAAGAGAGAGGCAATGAGAAAGAGGGAATAAGAGAGGGGGAATGAAACAGAGGGAGGGAGGGAGAGAGAATTTATGTACTCTAACTGGAAGCTAAGATGACCTGGTCCTTGAGACATCAAAGAACAGCTCAGCATCCCAGCCCTGTTATTATTGCTTGGAGTATTTACATTACAGAAGTCTAACAGTTTGGAAAGCTATAAATGTCTCTTTATTAATCAGCAGTTCTTAAAAGTCTATAAATATCCACCACTATATTTGTTTAATGCACTCTTAAAGCTTCGAGAGGAGCTCTTATTATCTGACATGTCAACTCGGTAGTGCCTGGAATAAAGTATACGAATCTTGCTTTTTAGCTGGCTTTTCTTCTTTTCAATATTTTGCTAGTAAATCACGGGGCGAACTGCTCTCATCCCTAAATCTCTGCGCCTTAAAACTCGGGGATATTTTAAAGAAAACGACTCTCTCTTCTTCTAGCAATGCTCAGCCAGAGGAGGAGGAGGGAAGACAAAATAGGCGAAGTGTACGAACCTGGTGCAGATAGGCATAGCTGCCAAAGTTTTTCACTTATTTCTACAGTGGAATTCCAGAGAAAATCCATTAGCCATTGCTGTTCAAGCAAAATGATCTCGCAGAAATCTATCATAGCATGAAGGGGCAGGTAATTTATCCTGTCTGGTAGTATAAATTTCGAAGTAATTCTTGGCTCAACAATAGGTTAAAATGCACATATTTAGGCAAAGTCCAAAGAGAATATTTTATTGGCCAAGCGGGATTAGACACACAAGGGATTTATCTCCACAGGGCATGTAGAAGTATTTGGAATAACTGAGTTGGAAGGGACCTTGGAGGTCTTCTAGTCCAACCCCATGCTTAGGCAGGAAACCCTACACCACTCCAGACAAAGGGTTATCCAACATCTTCTTAAAAACATACAGTCTTGGAGCATTCACAACTTATGGAGGCAAGTTGTTCCACTGACTAATTGTTCTAACTTAGGAAATTTCTCCTTAGTTCTAGGTGATTCTCTCCTTGATTAGTTTCCACCCATTGCTTCTTGTTCTGCCTTCAGATGCTTTGGAGAATCGTGACCCGTCAAAAGCCACGCTCGACTAAACCGCGCCCGACTAAACCGCGTCGCTGACGTCATCAACAGGGCGACAACAGCCAGCGCGGAGAAAGAAGGGCGCTTTAAATAGCCAATTCAACTTAAGGTAAGGGTTAGGTTTAGGGTTAGCTTTAGGGTTAGCTTTAGGGTTAGGTTAAGGGTTAGGGTTAGGTTTAGGGTTAGCTTTAGGGTTAGGATTAGGTTTAGGGTTAGGTTAAGGGTTAGGGTTAGGTTTAGGGTTAGGTTAAGGGTTAGGATTAGGGTTAGGTTAAGGGTTAGGTTTAGGGTTAGGTTTAGGGTTAGGTTAAAGGTTAGGTTTAGGGTTAGTTTTAGGGTTAGGTTTAGGGTTAGGTTAAGGGTTAAGGGTTAGGTTTAGGGTTAGGTTAAGGGTTAGGTTTAAGGTTAGGTTTAGGATTAGGTTTAGGGGGGTTAGGTTTAGGGGTTAATTTTAGGTTTAGGGTTTACAGCGTGCTTCTGTCTCCGCGCTGTTGTCGCCCTGTTAATGACGTCAGCGACGCGGTTTAGTCGGGCGCGGTTTAGTCGAGCGCGATTTTGTCGGTGAACCTTGGAGAACAGCTTGACTCCCTCTTCTTTGTGGCAACCCCTGAGATATTGGACCACTGCTATCATGTAATCCAGAGGTATCAAACTTGCATCATCATGACAGCACCCATATCAGGACTTTTCCCTCCTTTGCTAAACCAGGCAGGACCAGGGCCAGCAGATGAGGCATCTGGCCCACGGCCCATGGGTTTGACACCCCCGATGTAGTCCTTCTCTTCACTAGGCTAGCTTGCCCAGTTCTTGCAACTGTTCATCATATGTTTTAGCCTCCAGCCCCCTAATCATCATGGTTGCTCTTCTCTGCACTCTTTCTAGATTCTACTAGAACATCGTGGTGATCAAAACAGGATTGGTTTTTTTCTTCAGTCCAATCTATCCCTTGAAGTCTATTCCTGTCCTTTTTGGTTCTTGTACCAACCCAGACATTTCACTGGGGAAACAGATGCAGCCTGTTCTGACCGAGGCTTCCTAAGAGCATAAAGCAAACTCCTGATCCCAACAAAAACACCTTTTATGAATTTACTGTAAATTCTGCTCATTCACATCCAGCAAAGACTTTCAAGGGAGGATTTACAGTCACAGACCTTCTCTGGCTTGGAGAGCTGACAGGCCGATACCTGGAATACTTGTCAAGGATTCTCGGAGAGTCACAAACAAATTAAGCGAATTAATTGTCTCCTGCAAACTCCACTCCTCTTTTATTTCCGCTGGGAAGGGCCATTCATCGTCCACCTGTGGCCTTACTCCCAAATCAACCCGTTCTTTAGCTGTTCCCTTCATCTGGCAACTCTGCGCATGTACACACTGGGAACAGGCTCCAGCTGTTCATCTGCCTCACTGATGTCTGACTCCAAAGGCAGCTGATAACTGGCATATGGCTCTGGGCCCCTCTCTGCCTCCAACACAGAGCCCTCATCAGAGCCTTCCCCAGACTCCAGGAGTGGCCCATGTTTCCCCCCCCCCCCAACAACCTCCTCACTGTCTGAATCTACTACCAACTTCCATGTTGGGCCACAACACAACCTACAAACCGTAGGTTAGCACAAGCTGGCATAAAATGAATACTGATTTTATCTGTGAGCGTTACATTTTGGAACGATGTGAAACCTAGCAATGGGGAGGGTGAGTCTAACAACTGAAAGCATGCTGGGGTGGGACAAGCCAAATATGTACAAATGCGTACATCTCTTAATTCAGCACAAACAGCGGATCATGCCCTGTGCATCAAATTATGCTCTTGTCAGTAGAGATGGGTGAAATATAGGATTGAATGCCAATTTATTTATTTATGGGCCTGTTTGCTTACTGCTCCAAGCCAGCAGCACTGGATATATAGATAAAGAAGGAGAGAAGAAAGAGAAGAAAGGGGGTTAGGAAGGAGGGAGGGAAGGAGGGAGGGAAGGAGGGAGGGAAGCAAGGAGGGAAGCAAGGAGGGAAGGAAGGAGAGAAGGAGAGAAGAAAGGAGGGAAGGAAGGAGGGAAAGAAGGAGAGAAGGAGAGAAGAAAGGAGGGAAGGAAGGAGGGAATGTAGGAGAGAAGGAAGGGGGGAAGGAAGGAGGAAAGGAAGGGGGAAAGGAAGGAGAGAAGGAGAAAAGAAAGGAGGGAAGGAAGGAAGGAGGGAAGGAAGGAGGGAAGGAGAGAAGGAGGGAAGGGGAAGGAAGGAGGGAAGGAAGGAGGGAAGGAAGGGGAGTAGGAGAGAAGAAACGAGGGAAGGAAAGAGGGAGGGAGGGAGGGAAGAAGAAGTAGGACCGTTGTAAGATAAGATGGATCTATGGGATGTTAAGAAAGCAATCTTCAAGTATATTATCAACTGTAGGGAAAAATTGTTATAAATACATATTATTAATAACAGTTATGAGATCATATAATTGTGAATGTATATATGAAATTGATAAAATAAAAATTATTTAAAAAAAATTCCTCTGGCATATAAAAATACTGGGAGCCTCATTATATTTGTGGGAGAGCCCCACAAATATAATGAGAATTGGAACATCACCCATTGAGTCTTCCCTGCAGTGGGGTTTTCGGTAAAGTTGGCCTATGTACAAGAATTGTTGTGCATTTGTTTATTTGATTTTTAGCCTGCCTTTATTATTGTTCATAGGGGACGTGGTGGCTCAGTGGCTAAGACACTGAGCTTGTCGATCAGAAAAGATCGACGGTTCGAATCCCTAGCACCGCATAACGGAGTGAACTCCCTTTGCGTGTCCCAGCTTCTGCCAACCTAGCAGTTCGAAGGCATGTAAAAAATGCAAGTAGAAAAATTAGGAACCATGTCTGGTGGGAAGGTAACAGTGTTCTGTATGACTTCAGCATTTAGTCGTGGCCACATGACCACGGAGACATCTTCGGATAGTGCTGGCTCTTTGGTTTTGAAACAGAGATGAGCATCACCCCTTAGAGTCGGGAGCGACTAGCACATATGTGCAAGGGGAGCCTTTACCTATTATTGTTTGTGAATAACTCAAGGCAGAGAATACATCTGATATCATTTTCTACTCCTGGTTTCTCGTCAAAAACCCTGTGAAGTGAGTTGGACTGAGTGAGGAGAACCGACCCAGAGTCAACCAGCTGGCTTTCATGCCTAATGTGGACTAGAACTCACAGTCTCCTGGTGATTGGCCCAAAGTCACAGAGCCAGAGTTCATGCCTAAGAAGAACGGAATGTCTCCTGGTGATTAGTGAAAGTTGCCCAGCCAACTTCCATGCCTGAGGTGGGACTGGAACTCACAGTCCCTGTTGTGGCCTGCCAGCAGCCAGTGCAGCTGGCAGCAGATTCGGTCAGTGAGGAGGTTGGGGAGGAACATGGGTCAGTCCTGGAGTCTGGGGAAGGCTCTGCTGAGGGCTTTGCGTCAGAGGCAGAGAGGGGGCCAGAGCCGTATGCCAGTTATCAGCTGCCTTCAGTGAGGCAGATGAACAGCTGCAGCCTGTTCCCAGTGTGCGCATGCACAGAGCTACCAGATGAAGGGAACAGCTAAAGAACAGGGGTCGACTTGGTAGTAAGGCCACAGGTGGACGATGAATGGCCACTCCCAGAGGGAATAAGACTAAGTCAAGACTGGACTACTGTAACACGCTCTACATAGGGCTGCCCTTGAAGAGTGTTCGAAGACTTCAGCTTGTCCAGAACGCAGATGCGCGAGCGATTGTGGGTGCACCTCGGTACACCCACGTTACACCTATCCTCCGCAAGCTGCACTGGCTGCCTGTTGGACTCCGGACGCGCTTCAAGGTGCTAGTCGTTACTTTTAAAGCCCTACATGGTATCGGACCTGGGTACTTGAGAGACCGCCTCCTGCCAGTCACCTCCCAAAGACCTATTAGATCCCACAGACTAGGCCTCCTCTGAATTCCATCTGCCGGCCAATGTTAGCTGGCGACTCCTTGGGGGAGGGCCTTCTCTGTGGCTGCTCCGGCCCTCTGGAACGATCTCCTCATGGAGATCCGTACCCTTACTACCCTTCCGGCCTTCCTCAAAGCAGTTAAGACCTGGCTGTTCTGGCAGGCCTGGGGCTGTTGAACTATCCAGCCCCATTCGAGGTTACGGCTGTTGTAGAATTTTAAATTGTTGTTTTTTATTTTATTTTTTTGTATCCCCTCCCTTTTTATTGTTAGCCGCCCTGAGTCTCTCGGGAATAGGGCGGCATACAAACTTAATAAAAAAATAAATAAAAGAGGAGCGAAAGGGGAGTGGAGTTTGCAGGAGACAATGTGCGAAGGAACATGGCTGCCGGGCTTTTCGCTCCGGCGTCCACACTGGAAAAATAGCCAAAAGAAGGAGAAATTGCTCCTAGAAATCGAGCGTGAGAGAGACCAGGGCGCGAGCGATTTCTCGGAGGGTCTGGTGTTGGCAGTGGACTGGAGAGATTTTGTTCTCCAAGGCTGCCTTTTACAAAAAACGCCGACGCCGCTCGGAGGTGCCCGGAAGACGCCGCGGCTCAGCTGATTAGTGAGGCGCTCAGAGACACCACCCGGTTGCCGTTCGGAGGCTGAAGAGAGATCAGGGCAAGAGCGATCTTACGGAGAGTTTGGTGCTGGCAGCGGAGTGGAGAGATTTTGCTCCCCGAGGCTGCCTTTTGCGAAAGACGCTGACGCCGTTCGGGGGCGCCCGGAAGACGCCGCGGCCCAGCTGATTCAGAGCGGCCTTTAAAGACACCGCCCGGGTGCCGCTTGGAAGGCATCGCGACCCAACTCGGTTAGAGGCGTTGGATAACTATCGTTGGAGGTTCGTTGTGACCCGGCTGACCTGAGAGAGCCTTGACTCTCCTCCACTTGCTGGCTGAGAAAAATCTCTCCCCCCCCTTTATGCTACTTTCTTTCTCGTCTGT
Organism: Thamnophis sirtalis; assembly: GCF_051295495.1. Classification (NCBI taxonomy): domain Eukaryota; kingdom Metazoa; phylum Chordata; class Lepidosauria; order Squamata; family Natricidae; genus Thamnophis; species Thamnophis sirtalis. Next base: position 88,766,819 of record NW_028261387.1, read on the forward strand.
GTGTTTGGTTGCTGTGGACTTGCATTGGATTATTCATTGCCCCAGGGAGAAGGCGGTTAGCCTGGAACAGCACTGGGAGAGAATGGGAGGCTGTCTCCATCTGCTGCTACTGCATCCCCCTTCCTCTCCCCTCGGCTTGGCCTCCCCTGTTGGTGCATTCTCCCCCCCACTGGGCCGTTGCCATTGCCATTGCAGGGCCTTTTGCTGGGTGGGACTAGACTCCTCTTGGAATGCGGCTTTTGGACCTTTTGGAGTATATCTTCATCTGCTCTTTTATCTACACTTTCATCTGCCACGGCCATTGTTGCCTGATGCCGCCTTGGACCTGCGGCCACAGATAGCGCCACTACTGGCCGAGCGGGGGTACTTACAGTACATAGAAGGCCCTCTTCTTGCCTTAACCATCTTGGACTCTTTTTTGGACCTTCCCAGAACTATTCGCACTTTAAACCAATCAATTTTTATGCGCAATTTATAATTTCTTTCTTTTCTTTCACCTTTTTCTTCCGTCTTTGTATGGGTTATGCTTGAGGTACGCTTGAGATGGATGAATGTCCCACTTTTTTATGATCATATTGTTGTAATTTTGTGTTTTTAACTTCTTACGTGGGGACTGTTTGGGGGAGTGTATGAGTATGCGTGATTCGGAGGACCTGCCGGGAGTTGCGGGGGCCACGGGGGTGGTTGAGGGGACCAGAGACACGGGAGAGGGTCGGGGTATTGCGGTCGTAACAGGGAGGGGCAGATACGGCGGGGACTTTAGGGCAGGCCATTACCGGGGAAGGAGGGTTCGCTACATTACAGAGATCCCTCCTTCCGGCCCTAGGAGTCCCACTCCAAGACCAGATGGCGCAAGTAGTCAGGACCCTGGTCTCAGGCTGTTGTCGCTAAATGCCAGGTCTGTTGTACATAAAGCTCCTCTCGTCCGGGACTTAATTTTAGACGAGAGGGCAGACCTGGCATGTATTACTGAAACCTGGCTGGGCCCAGAGGGAGGAGTCCCCCTTGTAGAGCTGTGCCCAGAAGGATTTCAGGTGCTGCATCAGCCGAGAGCCCAGGGAAGGGGTGGGGGTGTGGCCGCTGTTATCCGAGAGTCGTTAGTTCCTCGTAGGGTCCCTGCTCCGGAGATTGTCGGGTGTGAGTCTTTGCTGTTAAAGTTGGACCTCAAGGGTCAAGTGGGTCTGCTGCTAACGTACCTGCCTCCCAACAGCGTTGCAGCAGCCCTCCCCTCGCTCCTCGAGTCGGTAGCCGAGCTGGCAATTGAGTTCCCTAGGTTGATGGTCCTGGGGGACTTTAATTTGCCGTCGCTCGGTGAAAACTCTGATGGGGCGCAGGAGTTCATGGCTTCCATGACAGCCATGGGCTTGACCCAAGTAATTCGGGGCCCAACCCATTCAGCGGGACACATGCTTGACCTCGTATTTCTCTCGGAGCAGTGGATTTGTGATCTTGGTCTGAGGGGGAGTGACATCATACCCCTGTCGTGGTCAGACCACTGCCTACTGAGGCTCGACTTCCGGAGGCCAAACCCCCACTGTAGGGAGGAGGAACCGACCAGGTGGTTCCGCCCCAGGCGTCTTATGGAGCCAGTAAGGTTCCAGACAGAGCTTGGGGTTATTCCTGACTCTTTCGCCCACAATCCGGTGGAGACTCTGGCTGCTGCGTGGCACTCGGCAGCGTCGGAGGCCCTCGACCGGATTGCGCCACTGCGGCTCCTCCGAGGCGGCGGATCCCGGAGACCCCCTTGGTTCACCGAGGAACTCCGGGAGATGAAGCGCCGGAGGAGATGCCTAGAGCACCGTTGGAGGTCCGATAAGTCCGAATCGAACCGGGCAATGGTAACCACCTGCACCAGGGAATACACCAGGGCACTTAGGGCAGCAAAAAGATCGCACATAGCCACCCTGGTAGCATCCGCTGAGTCCCGCCCAGCCGCCCTGTTTAGGATAACCCGCTCCCTATTGAACAAAAGGGAGGCGGGGGAACCCTTGCAGGGCAGAGCTGAAGAATATGCCCAATTCTTAGCGGACAAAATTGCTCGGTTTCGGTCGGACTTGGACTCCACCCCCGCAGTTCCAGCCGAGGCGCAGGGGGACCAAGTAGAACAGCTCTGGGTTGAGTTTCAAGACGTTACCCCCGGGGATGTGGACAAGGCCATGAGAGCTGTAAGTACTTCCACCTGCGTTCTGGATCCGTGTCCCTCATGGCTGGTTACTAACTGCAGTGAGGTGACACGAGGCTGGATCCAGGCGGTTGTGACCGCCTCCCTTCGGGAGGGGAACTTCCCCGCCGCACTGAAAGCGGCGGTGGTGAGACCCCTCCTGAAGAAACCATCCTTGGATCCAGCTGTTCTTAATAGCTATCGTCCAGTCTCCAACCTTCCCTTCCTGGGGAAGGTTGTTGAGAAGGTGGTGGCCTTCCAGCTCCAACGGTCCTTGGAGGAAGCAAACTACCTAGACCCCTTCCAGTCAGGCTTCAGGCCCGGTTACAGCACAGAAACCGCTTTGGTCGCATTGATGGATGATCTCTGGAGAGCCAGAGATGAAGGACGTTCCTCCATCCTGGTCCTCCTTGACCTCTCAGCGGCTTTCGATACCATCGACCATGGTATCCTTCTGCGACGACTGCGGGAGGTGGGAGTGGGAGGCACCGTGTTACGGTGGTTCTCCTCCTACCTCTCGGACAGGTCGCAGTCGGTGTTAGTGGGGGGGCAGAGATCGTCCCCTAGGCCCCTAAATTATGGGGTGCCTCAGGGTTCGGTCTTATCCCCCCTACTATTCAACATCTACATGAAACCGCTGGGAGAGATCATCCGCAGGCACGGGATTAGATACCATCAATATGCGGACGATACTCAATTGTATCTGTCCGCCCCGTGCCAAATCAATGAAGCGGTTGACGTGATGAGCCGGGGTCTTGAGGCCGTTATGGACTGGATGAGGGTGAACAAGCTTGTGCTCAACCCAGAAAAGACCGAGTGGCTGTTGTGTTTCCCTCCCAAAGATTTGGTTATTATTCCACCACTCAGGCTGGGGGGTCAAATTTTATACCCCTCAGAGAGGGTTCGCAACTTGGGAGTCCTCCTGGATCCACAGCTGTCATTTGACCACCACTTAACGGCTGTGACCAGGGGGGCATTCGCCCAGGTTCGCCTGGTGCGCCAGTTGCGACCCTACCTGAATCGGGAGGCTCTCACAACAGTCACTCGGGCCCTTGTGACCTCTAGGCTGGAATACTGCAATGTGCTCTACATGGGGCTGCCCTTGAGGAGCATCCGGCGACTTCAGCTAGTGCAGAATGCAGCCGCGCGAGTGATTGCGGGTGCACCCCGATTCACCCGCATAACACCTATCCTCCGCGAGCTGCGCTGGCTACCTGTTGATCTCCGGATGCGCTTCAAGGTGCTATTAATCACCCATAAAGCCCTACATGGCAGTGGATCTGGATACTTGAGAGACCGCCTTCTGCCAATTACATCCCTACGACCGATAAGATCTCATAGATTAGGCCTCCTCCGTATTCCATCGGCCAGCCAGTGTCGGCTGGCAACTACAAGGAGGAGGGCCTTCTCAGCAGTAGCCCCGACCCTTTGGAACGAGCTCCCCGTGGAGATTCGTACCCTCTCCACCGTCCAGGCCTTCCGCATAGCCTTGAAGAACTGGCTCGCCCGTCAGGCCTGGGGATAGGATAGTTACCCCGCCCGAATGATGAGTGTTTGTTGCTTGCTATTTTATTACATGTTTTGTCCTAATGTCTGTATTCCCCTTTCCCAGTTTTTGTGTGAGCCGCCCTGAGTCCCCTCAGGGAAAAGGGCGGCCTACAAATTCTAATAAAATTCAAAAAATTCAAATTCAAAAATTCAAATTAGTTCGCTTAATTTGTTTGTGACTCTCTGAGACTTCTTGCCAACTTTTGCAGATATGTCAGCTCTCCAAGCCAGATAAGGTCTGTGACCGTAAATCCTCCCTTGAAAGACTTTGCTGGATGAGCAGAATTCACAGTCAATTAATAAAAAGGGTTTTTGTTGGGACCAGGAGTTTGCTTCATGCTCTTGGGAAGCCTCGGTCAGAACAGTCTCTTGGCGATTGGCCCAGCTAGCCAGTTTTCATACCTAAGGAGAACTCAATGTCTCCTGGCAATTGTCCGGCCAGATTCTGTGCCCATGGTGGGAGTGGAACTCACAATCTCCTAGTTCCTAGGCCAGCACTTTAAGCACTAGATCAGAATCCCCCAACCTTACTGGCTTTGTGGGCCAGCCAGGGAGAGGGGAGAGGGAATGGTTCTGCCTGAGTACCCAGCAAGCATACGCATTGGCACACAACTCCATTTGCACAAGCAATGGGCATGGGCACCTGCTGCTCACACAAATGGAGCACGCACACACACACACACACACACGCACACACACACACACACACAAGCTTGCCTGTTGCTCGTGCAAGTGGGGATGCATACGCCCGCTCGCCTGCCACTTCTGCGACCTGGTTCCAAACATTTCAAAGCCCAGTCGTGGGCTGCTGCTTGAGGGTCGGGGACTCCTACGCTAGAACACGGGTCTCCAACCTTGGCAAGTTAAGTCTGGCTGGGGAATTCTGGGAATTGAAGTCTGCCAGGCTTAAAATTGCCAAGGTTGGGGACCCCTGCAGGAGACCAAACTGCCTCTCCATTCTTCTCTCCTCATTTTCCCATTCCACCCAACTTTCAGTCCCATCATTTTTGAACCATCTTCATGTTCTGACCTAGGCTTCCCCGGCACCACGAAGCTGAATCCTCGTCCCGATAAACCCTTTCATTTAATTTACAGTGAATTCCTCTCCAGCGAAGTCCCAGCCCACGATCTTTCAAGATAGTTCACAATTACTGACCTTTCTCAGGCTTGGAGAGTGGCCAGGCCAATAACTTTCAGACGCCGCAATACTTGGCAAGAATGCAGGAATGAACTAATTGTCTCCTGAAAACACCCCTCCCCTTTCGCTCCTCTTTTATTTCCTCTGGGAGGGGCCATTCACCATCCACCTGTGGCCTTACTCCCAAGTCGACCCCTGTTCTTTAGCTGTTCCCTTCGTCTGGCATCTCTGTGCATGCACACACTGGGAACAGGCTCCAGGGGTTCATTTCCTTCACTGATGTCTGACTCTGAAGGCAGCTGATAACTGTCAGATGGCCCTGGCCCCCTCTCTGCCTCCAACACAGAGCCCTCATCAGAGCCTTCCCCAGACTCCAGGACTGGCCCATCTTCCTCCCCAACCTCCTCACTGTCCGAATCTGCTGCCAGCTCCGCTGATGGGCCACCACACTTCACTCCCCATCTGGTGATTTCTCTCTTGAGAGTGAAGTCCCTCCCATTTTGTTTTGTTTTGTTTTAAACATTTGGTATATGTATCGGTGATCCCAGCTGAGTGTCAGCCCCTAAACCAATTTGGCAAACCTCTCCAAACCCAGCAGGATTGGACCTGATTGTTACATGGATAGCAAACCACCAGATAGATCATTGCAGATGTCGTCAAGACTAGGAGACGATTGGGGAGGGCGGGGCGGGGAGAACATGCTGGAGGAAGGTAATTGTTAACCAATTGGGTAGCCTTGCCAAGACAGTGACATGGATGGATCCAAGCAAAGCTGAGCTCGGCTTTTATCAACCCCCTGAAAATATTCAGTCTTTCCCAAATATTGTGATGCAAACTTGTTTTGTCTCGATGTTCTGGTTTTGGCTGAAATCCTGCTGGCACTGGACCACAGGATTCTATTAGAAGGGCCTCTTCCCTTGCAGATAGAGCTGGCCGCGTGTGTAGATCTCCTTATCGATAGAATGAATGTGCACGACACCCTCCATATTTATTCCACCCAAAAATCAATAACAGGGGAAAAAAATGGTTGCTGTATCAAGAAAAGTGTCGTTTTCATGGTACTTTCTACACGTGCCACTGATCTATTTAGATGGTACACTTACTTTGGGCATTTTACTACAAAGCTACAGCTGTGTGTGTGATGGTGGGAAATTAACTTCTGTGATTCAAAAATGAATGGAAAGTAAAGGAATGGAATGGAATGGAGGAATGAATAGAATAGAATGGAATACAATACAATACAATACAATACAATACAATACAATGGGGGAATGGACTAGACAAGACGAGACTAGAATAGAATAGAATGGAGAAATGATTAGAATAGAATAGAATAGAATAGAATAGAATAGAATGGAGGAATGAATAGACTAGACTAGACTAGACTAGACTAGAATAATAGAATGGAATGAATAAAATAGAATGGAATGGAATAGAATAGAATAGAATAATTGAATTGAATGGAATGGAATGGAATGGAATGGAATAGAATGGAATAAAATAGAATAGAATGGAATAGAATAGAATAGAAGCTGGAAGGGACCTTGGAGGTCTTCTAGTCCAGCCCCATGCTGAAGCAAGATAACCTGTCCTACACCATCTCAGACCAGTGGCTGTCCAGTCTCTTCTTAAAAACCTCCAGTGGTGGCGTGCCTATGATTTCTGGAGGCAAGCTGTTCCACTAGTAGTTAATTGTCCTCACTGTTAGGAAGTTTCTCTTTAATTCTAGGTTGCTTCTCTCCTTGATTAATTTCCAACCATTATTTCTTGTCCTGCCCGCTGGTGCTTTGGGGAATAATTTGACCCCCCCTTTTTTGCGGCAGCCCCTCAAATACTGGAATATTGCTATCACGTCACCCCTAATTCTTCTTTTCTTGAATTATTCAACGTTGAACTCTTCCTGGTATCCAACCGACTGTTCAGAAGCATCCTATAATCCAGTGATGGCGAACCTATGACACGCGTGTCAGTGCTGACACGCGTAGCCATTTGGGGTGACACGCACAGGATTTCATGCGATTCATCCTCGGCTCCTGCACGGCCACTGAGGATGAAAGAATCTGTGCTGGAGGAACGGGGGGGGGGACGTGTGATCTCCCCCGCCCACACTCACTTACTGTATCGCCACCGCCCCTTTCTGAGCGCAGGGGCTGCTGGTAAGGCGTGCGTGCCGTGCGCACACATGTCATCAGTGCGGCGAGGGAGGACCCACAGGAGAGGAGCGCGGGAACAGTGCGCGCCTCTCTCCAGTCAGGCCGGCACAGAGAGTCTACTCCTGGGACTGTCGGTTACGACCGCACCACAGCAGGGAACAGCGGAGTGCCAACGGGAACTGTGAGCGCCATTAGCAGCAACTATTGTGGGCAATTACAATTGTAATTGCCCACAATAACTGAGATAAGTGAGGGGGAGGTTGTGTTAGCTTGTTAGGCTAGTTAGCTAAGTTAGCTATGTTGATGAGGACGTGGAGCTGGAAGCAGCCGACTCCACAGCCCTGGTTCACGGCACCCCAAACAAGTTCAATAATATCAAGGGCAACATACGAAATCGACTGATGAACAAAGAAGTTACTAAGCAGGTATGTTAAATAATTTGTTTTTGGTTTATTAAATACAATTATATATTGCAATTATACATTTTTGTAGTTTAAACTATAAATTGCGCAAAATTATGTTTTTGTCGAAGTGACACACAACGCGAGTTATGCTCGATTTTTTGCCGATTTTTGACACACCACGCCAAAAAGGTTGCCCATCACTGCTATAATCAGATAACCCAAAGGTGCTTTTTCAAAAGGCAACGGGACTTTCTGTTGTCTCCTTGAAGACATTTCGCTTCTCATCTAGGAAGGTTCTTCAGTTCTGATTGAATGATGGAGTCAGAACTGAAAGAGTTTCTTGAATGAGAAGCAAAAAGTCTTCAATGAAAAAAAACAACAAGAAAGTCCAGTTACCTCTTGAAAAAGCACCTTTGGGACAACCATGACCAGAATGACTGAGAATCTCCATAGACATATAAGTCAAATATCCATAAAGGTAAAAGGTCAAGATTTTGTCTCATGTCCAACTCTAGGGGGCAGTGTTCATATCTATCTCTTAGCCAAGGGAGCCAGCATTGTCGGTCATGTGGCCAGCATGACATAGCACAGAGTGTGTGATGGAACTCTGTTACCTTTCCACTGAAGTGGTACCTATTTATCTACTCACAGATAAATGCTTTCAGACTGCTTTGAGACTGAGCAGGAACTGGGGCAAGTAACTGGGGCTTATCCCATCCCTTGGTGCTTGGGTCTCAAACAGTGGTGGGTTCCGGATCCTGTTGCAACCAGTACGGTGCAACAGGGCTGAGCGCCCACCCCATGAACGCAGCGCATGCATGCGTACATACCACCTGCAATGTTCCAGCTGCTCAGCGTAGCATCACGCAGGCACCGTGCACTCCGTGCGCCTGCGTGGAAGCCCCGAAAACTTCAAATATCAGTAAGGAGCGCATGTGGGCCCTCTGGAGCACCGTGCCAGAACGGTACCTGGTGCTCCCAGCAGGCACCGGTATGCCCGTACCGGTTGCAACCCACCACTGGTCTCAAACCAGGCTCTCAATTTTTCCAGCTGACAAGTTTGTTTTTTTAACCACTGAGCCATCACATCCACCAGATACCCATAGTATTATAAAATTAAAATGGGCATTTCTATTATCAAGTCCACCCACATTAGACTTATTTGCTTTGTGCGGGGATCCATAAGAAAATCCACTTTAAAGCATCCAGAACTTCTATCCAACTTCTGCTGGAATTCAGTATAGCAGAGTTGACTCTCTGATTTAATCATTGTTTGCGCCGCCCAAATGCTCTTATCATTAGACAGTTCTTCCCTGCATTCAGCTAGAATTTATATTCTGGGAGCTGAAAACCATTATTCTGTGTCTTGCACTCTGGGGTGATAGATCACAGGTCCTGACCTTCCTCTGTGTGACATCTCTGCAGATACTCAAGCTATGAGATCATTAGTCACCCTTTCTCACAGCCACACATACCCAGTTCCCTCCGTCTCTTACAGAATACAGAATAACAGAGGTGGAAGGGACACTGGAGGTCTTCCAGTCCAACCCCTGATCAAGCAGGAGACCCTATAGCTGTGATGACAAACCCATGGAGCCCTCTCTTTGGGGACACGTCCCATTGCCAGCTGCTCCTCTGGTTTCTGGCCAACTGGTATTTATGGGCACTGGAGCACTGGGAAACGACCTGAAAATGGCCTGAAAAATGAGACCATTTTTGAGCTGTTTTCCAGGCCGTTTTCAGGCTGGTTTAGGGTTGAGCCGAGGTGGCGCAGTGGTTAAATGCAGCACTGCAGGCTACTGCTAGATCAGCAGGTCAGCGGTTCAAATCTCACCGGCTCAGGGTTGACTCAGCCTTCCATCCTTCCGAGGTGGGTAAAATGAGGACCCAGATTGTTGGGGGCAATATGCTGACTCTCTGTAAACCGCTTAGAGAGGCCTGAAAGGCCTATGAAGCAGTATATAAGTCTACTGCTATTGCTATTGCTATTGCTATTCAGCTGACTGCAGTTCAGCAGTTCGGCTGTTCAAATCTCACCGGCTCAGGGTTGACTCAGCCTTCCATCCTTCCGAGGTGGGTAAAATGAGGACCCGGATTGTTGTTGGGGGCAATATGCTGACTCTGTAAAACCGCTTAGAGAGGGCTGAAAGCCCTATGAAGCGGTATATAAGTCTAACTGCTATTGCTATTGTTTTCAGGGTTGTTTTCAAGCCATTTTCATGGCGAAAACTGCCAAAAAATGGCCTGAAAATAGCCCAGAGAATGCCCCCCAAACAGCCTGAAAACAACCCCCCCAAAAAGCCAAAAAAGGCATGCAGATGCTGGCCAGCTGGTCCTTGGGTTTCCAGTCCCATGTGCTCAAAAACCAGCTGGCCAGAAACCCAAAGTCCAGCTGGATGGTGCACACACATGCACACACGTTTTGGTTTGAGCACTCATTGCTGAAAAGGTTCCCCATCACTACCCTACAGCATCCTGGACAAAGTTCTGCCCAATCTCTTAAAAAGCTGTAGTGATGCAGTCTGTGGAGATTCTCAGTCATCCAGGTTGTCCCCAAGGTGCTTTTTTCAAGAGGCAACTGGACTTTGGGTTTCTTTTTTGCTTTCAAGACGTTTTGCTTCTCATCCAAGAAGCTTCTTCAGCTCTGACTGGATGGTGGAGAATGGAAGGGATTTATATTCCTTGCTGGTCATTTGCATTCTTTTAGAGAGTCGTTGAGGCCACTTGGAGATTCATCAGTATCCTCGGGGTCACCTGTTGAAACTTGACAGCTTTAAGACTTGTGGACTTCAACTCCCACAATTCCTCCTCTCGCTCTTCATCTTGGTAATGTGTGGACGGGCGGGGGGAAGGAGCTGGAACCGGTTCTAAATGGCACTGTAGATTTGTGGAACCTCTTCTATAGAAGAGGCTAGAACTGGCAGGAACCCACCCATGGGGTGGGGCCAGTCAGAGGTGGTATTTACCGGTTCTCTGAACTACTCAAAATTTTTGCTGCCGGTTCTCCAGAACTGGTCAGAACCTGCTGAATACCACCTCTGCTCCATACCCATTTGTACTACTCAGGTGACCCTGAGGAGACAGATCAACCTCCAATGGCCTCAATGACTCTCTAAAAGGATGCAAATGACCAGCTGTCTGCAAGGAATATAAATCCTTCCATTTCTCACCATCCAGAGTTGAAGAAACTTCTTGCATGAGAAGCAAAATGTCTTCAAAGAAAAAGAAAGACCAGTTGCCTCTTGAAAAAAACCACCTTTGGGACTGTAGTGATGGAGTACCGACAGGCTCTGGAGGAATATCGTTCCATTGATTAATTGTTTTGTCAAATTCCCCCCCCCCCTTTGTTTTGGGTTGTATCTTTCTTTAATGATCTTCCACACTTTTTTTTTACTTTTAGACTTATATACAGCTTCACAGGGCTTTCAGACCTCTCTAAGCGGTTTACAGAGTCAGCATATTGCCCCCAACAACAATCTGGCTCCTCATTTTACCCACCTCGGAAGGATGGAAGGCTGAGTCAACCCTGAGCCGGTGAGATTTGAACAGCCGAACTGCAGAACTGCAGTCAGCTGAAGTAGCCTGCAGTGCTGCATTTAACCACTGCGCCACCTCGGCTCTTTCGTTACTACTTGTCCTGCCTTCAGCTGCTTTGGAGAATAGATTGACCACCTCTTCTGTGTGATAGCTTCTCAAGTACTGGAAGATAGCTATCATGTCCCCCGATTGTCTTCCTTTTTGTTAGACTCAACTCCTGCAACCGTTCTTCACTTGTTTTAGCCTCTAGCCGAATAATCATCTTCGTTGCTCTTCTCTGCACTCTTTCCATAGTCTCAACATCTGTCAGGGTTTCAAGTAACACCCCTAACGAAGGAAGACTCTGAGGCCTGAATATCCTCTAAGTTCCATTTTATTAGAGATGTCATATTGGCACATCAATGGGTTTTTCACCCTGACTGGTCTTTAGAAAGCCAGATTCTGAAGAGGAAACTCAAATACTTTGGCCACTTAATGAGAAGGAAAGACTCCCTGGAGAAGAGCCTCATGCTGGGAACGATTGAGGGCAAAAGAAGAAAGGGACAACAGAGAATGAGGTGGCTGGGTGGAGTCACCGAAGCAGTCGGTGTGAGCCTTAAATGCACTCCAGAGGATGGCAAAGGACAGGAAGCCCTGTAGGAACGTTGTCCATGGGGTCGCAATGGGTCGGACACGACTTCGCAACTAACAACAAATTGGCACATCTGGGAAAACCTGAATCTGAAAGTTTCCATGTTCTCTTCACCCAAGTGAAAAGTTCAAGTGCCTCCCCAGCACCCACATGTCCATCACATGATTCAATCAGGCACCATCTAAAACTGGAGATGCCTCCCAGTCATTTCATTGCAGTTGCCAGACAGGACGTCCTTGACTGTCTGAGAAAGGAATGTTATTTAGACTATACATCTCCCATACTCCATATAATCCCTTCTCCCATTTCCCCACAGTAGAAAATGTGGTAGGCCTGAAGGCACAATCTAAAAAATGGCTTCCAGGCCTGACAACATCTTCTTCTTCTTGGAAAACATTCTATCTTCAAGTTTCTTCATCACTCTGATCCACTTTTTCTACATTTGTTCTACTTGGTACCCAGAACTGGATGTAGTTCTCAAAATCAGTTGTTTCCAATTCCAAACAGAGTAGAAATATTAGCTCTTGTCCTGCCCTGTGGAAACAATATTTATATTAATTGCATTTATCTTTTTAGAATCTGATCGTGTGGGTGATTTACACTCACCTTGTGATCAACTCCCATTCCAAAATACATTTTATACGTACAAGTTATCAAATCAGCTCTTCTCATCCCGGGTCTGTATATTTCTTTCATGTCTCCTAAGTAGAAAAATATTACAGTGTGTTTGCCTCTTTTAAATTCCATTACTTTCAGCCTACTTTCCCTTATCAAGATCATTTTCAATTGTGTTCCAGGCTTTTAAATCAGCTGCCCAATCTTGTGTCATCTGCAGATGAGATAAACATTCCCTTCACCTCCCCACCAAATCATTAATAAAATTATTGAAGGCTAGAAGGCTGTGAGATAAGTGAGAACTTAACTTATGGGCTTAAGCTACTTGGATATAGATTGCTTATGAAGGACAGGTTCCTTCATTATGGTAAGATGATGAAGCCAGTTTGCTAGTAGGTACATAACGTTTCTTGTTCATGGGGTATTTTCAAAAATTTATTTGTTCAATTTCTAGAGCTGCTTATCACAGTCAAGGACTCTGGGGTGGATTACAATTCAAATAGAATACAGAAAGAACAGAATATTTGTATGAGGATGTTCATTCACTGATGATGTTACCTGGTTGGGTGATGAAATGTCTGCAAGAAAACAACCAAGATCAGAGAGCACCAAGCAGAGGTGGGTTCCTACCAGTTCGCACCTATTCGGTAGAACCGGTTCGTCAAATCTACCGAACCGGTTAGAAGAGGTTCCACCAGTGGACCCGGAAAGCAGGCCACACCTACAGGAGAGGTTCCAAATTTTTTTGAAACCCACCACTGGTCCTTGGATAGGATTATTCTACACTATTATGCTCATATTTATAAAACTCAGTGCCTCTGTGAAAGGTAAGGATGACTACTGCGTTTGTGGTGCAATCAGAACATTGCGTGTGTTGAAGTTGTTTTAACGCAAACCAAAGATGCCTTTTAAAAAACAAGTTTACATCCTATTCTTATGCATGCCAGTGCTGGGTGTGAGGTGATTTAAGGTGGTTCTGACAAGTGTCGTCGGCATCTTCATATCCGGTCACATGGGCAGCAAGCCACTCCCATCCGGTCACATGGGCGGCAAGCCACTCCCACAAAGGAGGCCACACCCACAGAGTAGGTTCGAACAATTTTTGAAACCCACCACTGGTCCTTGGATATGATTATTCTACACTATCATGCTCATTTTTATAAAACTCAGTGCCTCTGTGAAAGGTAAGGATGACTACTGCGTTTGTGGTGCAATCAGAACATTGCGTGTGTTGAAGTTGTTTTAACGCAAACCAAAGATGCCTTTTAAAAAACAAGTTTACATCATATTCTTATGCATGCCAGTGCTGGGTGAGAGGTGATTTAAGGTGGTTCTGACAAGTGTCCTCGGCATCTTCATATCCGGTCACATGGGCAGCAAGCCACTCCCATCCGGTCACATGGGCGGCAAGCCACTCCCACAAAGGAGGCCACACCCACAGAGTAGGTTCGAACAATTTTTGAAACCCACCACTGGCACCAAGGACCCCACAGTTTCAAAAAGGAGCTACACCAATCATCTTATATGTAACAGGTAGTCCACACCTGGAATACTGCAACCAATTCTGGTCGCCATACTACAGAAAAGATGTTGAGACTTTAGAGAAAGTTCCGAGAAGAGCAATGAAGATGATCAAAGGCCTGGAGACTAAAACATATGAAGAACAGCTGCAGGATTTGGGTTTGGCTAGAGAAAAGAAGAATTAGGGGTGACACGATAGCAGTGTTTGAGGGGCTGCTACAAAGAAGAGGGGGGTCAGCCTATTTTCCAAAGCACCAGAAGGCAGGGCAAGAAGCAATGGATGGAAACTCATCAAGGAGACAAGCAACCTAGAATTAAGGAGAAAGGTTCCACCACAAATCCGCGAAGCCCTTATCCGCGGAGACATAAGCGCGAAGACTAATTCGTGCCGTTCAAAGCGCTAAGGAAAAACATGACCCTACCGCGATGACATAATCACGGAGGGCAAATCCGCGCATTCCCAAGCACTCAGTACCCTAAACCTAACCCTAACCCTAACCCTAACCCTAACCCTAACCCTAAACCTAACCCTAAACCTAACCCTAACCCTAACCCTAACCCTAAACCTAACCCTAAACCTAACCCTAAACCTAACCCTAACCCTAACCCTAACCCTAACCCTAACCCTAACCCTAACCCTAACCCTAACCCTAACCCTAACCCTAACCCTAACCCTAACCCTAACCCTAACCCTAACCCTAAACCTAAACCTAAACCTAAACCTAACCCTAAAACAAACCCCTAAACCTAATCCTAAACCTTACCTTAATGGAAATCGGCTTTCTGCCGCGGCGCCGTTTTAAAGCGCCCTTCTGTTGCCGCGCTGTTGTCGCGGCGGTGATGACGCACGATGATGACGTCGCGGCTTTAGTGACGCGCTTATGTCTCCGCGGATAAGGGCTTCGCGGTTTTGTCATGCCACGAAGGAGAAATTGCCTGACAGTGAGGATATTAAACCAGCAGAACAGCTTCCCTTCAGAAGTTGTGGGTGCTCCATCACTGGAGGTTTTTAAGAAGAGACTGGGAAGTCACTTGTCTGAAATGGTATAGGTTCTCCTGCTTGAGCAGGGGGCTGGACTAGAAGACCTCCAAGGCCCCTTCCAGCTCTATTCTCTTCTAGTGACCATTTGTAGTTACAACAGTACTGAAAAAAGTGACCTGAGTGTTTTTCACACTTACGACTTGAAGCATACCCCATGATCACATGATCAAAATCCAGCCACTTGGCAACTGACTCATATTTATGACGGTGGCAGTGTCCCAGGGTTATGTAATCCCCTTTTGCAACCTTCTGAAAAGCAAAGTCAACGGGGAAACCAGATTCACTTAAGAAACATGCCAGAAACTTAATAATTGAAGTGATTCACTTAACAAATATGGCCAGAAAGGTCATAAACTGAGGCAAAAATTCACTTCACAAACATCTCACATAGCGACATTGTGGTCATAAGCCGAAGACTATCTGTGCCTTATTTCTCCTTGCACCATTTTTGTGCTTGCTTATTATTTGAAATGCCTAATGCTTTCTTCTTTTACTTCCCGGCTTTCAGAAAATGGCAGCCATAAGAACAAACGATGACACCGCAACTGTGCACTGCCTATCTATCCAAAGAAGGTTTGTCTAACTCAAAGCTGCTCCTCTTTTAGCAAGCAATGAATATTGGTGGCTCAGGATGGCCTTTGGAGTTCTTGAGATGTGTCTCCTGCTGGACTGTTATATATAGGTCTGAATTTTAATGTGTTTTTTTTCTCTCTCTCTCTCTTCTATTTTCATCCTCCTAGATTTTGTCCCAAATGTTATGGTGCTTTGAAGTCATTTCAATCACCTTATGATTCTTGGCGAATGTATCTTGTCTTTTTATGTACACTGAGAGCATAGGCACCAAAGACAAATTCCTTGTGTGTCCAATCACACTTGGCCAATAAACTATTCTATTCTATTCTATTCTATTCTAGTTTAGTCTAGTTTAGTCTAGACTAGTCTTCATTTCTCTCTTCTCTTCTCTTCTCTTCTCTTCTCTTCTCTTCTCTTCTCTTCTCTTCTCTTCCATTCCATTCCATTCCATTCCATTCATTATTCTATTCTATTCTATTCTATTCTATTCTATTCTATTCCATTCATTCATTCATCTATTCTATTCTATTCTATTCGTCATTCCTCCAATGTATTGTATTGTATTCATTCCTCCATTCCATTCCATTCCATTCTATTCCAGTCCATTCCAGTCTAGTCTAGTCTATTCATTCCTCCATTCTATTCTATTCTATTCTATTCTAGTTCTAGTCTAGTCTAGTCTATTCATTCCTCTATTCTATTCTATTCTATTCTAGTCTAGTCTAGTCTAGTCTAGTCTAGTCTAGTTCTAGTCTAGTCTATTCATTCCTCCATTCCATTCCATTCTATTCCAGTCCATTCCAGTCTAGTCTATTTATTCTTCTATTCTATTCTATTCTATTCTATTCTATTCTATTCTATTCTATTCTAGTTTATTCATTCCTCTATTCTATTCTATTCTATTCTTCATTCTTCCAGTGTATTGTATTGTATTATATTGTATTGCATTCTAATCCTATTCAATTCTATTCTAATCATTCCTCCATTCTATTCTAGTCTAGTCTCGTCTAGTCTTCATTCCCCATTGTATTGTATTGTATTGTATTGTATTCCATTCCATTCCATTCCAGTCCAGTCCAGTCCAGTCCAGTCTAGTTTAGTCTAGTCTAGTCTAGTCTATTCATTCTTCTATTCTATTCTATTCTATTCTATTCTATTCTATTCTATTCTATTCTATTCTATTCTATTCTATTCTACTCTACTCTACTCTACTCTACTCTACTCTACTCTATTCTATTGTACAGTTATATCTTTTCATGGCCATGTTAGTGAAGACTTTGGGACCCAAAACTCAAAAGATAATTGAATTGCATCCTAAATAAACAAATACAGGTAGCCACAGCTATTGAGCCAAAAATTTATGTTGCTAAGCATGACAGTTGTTAAGTCAGTTTTGACTTATTTTATGATCTTTCTAGCCAGAGTGTCAGGCCTGGAAGACATCTTTTGCACTGGGCCTTCAGGCCTGCCACATTTTCTGTTGTGGGAAAATGGGAGGGGGGATTATATGGAGTATGGGAGATATGTAGTCTAAGTAACATCCAAGGTCATCCTGCCCTGCCTTTGGAGCAGCATGACTGGGAGGCATGTCTGGTTGGAAGGGTTCTTGATTGGGCCACGTGATGGACATGTGGGTGCTGGGCAGGGGCTTGGGCTTTCTTTTGGGGGAAACTTTCAGATTCAGGTTTTCCCAGATGTGCCAATATGACATCTGTTGTGACTCAGCAGAAGTTTGCTGTGAGTTGAGTCGGGATGCAAGATTAACAATGCAGCTGGGGCTCGTTAGTGGCATCTTCTGGTGATAAAAGAACGGATGGTGCCACGCCCTGGTTGCAGAAGTCAACGTTCATCATTCATCGGTCGTGGTTTGTTTGTGAGAGACACTTGGAGAAGTGATTTGCTTTCTGTAACCCTGATTCAAGGAGACACTTTGAGAAGTGAATTGCTTTGTAAGAGTTTTGTTTTGCATTCTGTTATCTTCTTGTCGGAGACTTTATTTATGTTTATTTTTGGGCTTGCAGCCAGTCTGAGCCAAGGACTGATAAAGTTCTTTCCTTTTAAGTTTGTCTGCCTGTCGTCTGTTAACACGCGAAGAAGGGGGGACAGAACACACATCTCTAATAAAATGGAACTTTGAGGAACTTCACGCCTCGGAGTCTTCTTCCATTGGGGGTGTCACTTGAAACCCTGACACAAAGTTGTTAAATGAATCACTGCAGTTGTTAGCAACTTGGCTGTTAAGTGAATCCGGTGACCTCTCCACTGACTTTGTTAGTCGAAAGCTGGCTGGGAAGCTTACAAGTGGTGATCACGTGACTCTGGGATGCTGCAACCGTCATAAGTACATGCCAGTTGCCAAACATCTAAATTTTAATCACGTGACCAGGGGAATGCTGCAACGCTTGTGTGAAAAACGGTCATAAATCACATTTTTTTTCAGTGCTGTTGTAACTTCGGTCACTAAACGAATGGTTGCAAGTTGAGGACTACCTCACAAAATGTACTTTCACTTGAGGAAGTGTAAAATCATGTGATAAAAGGGGAAATTTGCTGTGAGAATTTCAGAATAAATAATTCGGGGTGGGGGGATTTAAGCTTCCAAACCCTGGTGAGCTATCTCTCTGGCTTGACAAATTCAAGATAAGGTAGGATTAATAGATCACAGGAGGTTCCTTAAACCTCTCATTATCTACTTTAATCATGTCTCATATGCTGGCAAACGTAAGAAAACTCAGTATGTCAGTTTTCCTTATCTTCAAGAAGTGCCTTATTGACTGATTGATTTATAATTATGTTTAGCCTGCATTAAGGATGATGTTCTCCCAGCTCAGAAGGTGCTCTTCCAATGTGACACCAACTGGCAATCATCATCATCATCATCATCATCATCATCATCATCATCATCATCATCATCATTATAATTATAATTATTATTTGCAACAGAAAGCCAAGACAGAAAAAGAAAGAAGGAAGTAAAAGCCGCAGTGGTTAGGGTGCAGTACTGCAGGCCACTTCAGCTGACTGTTATCTGCTGTTCAGTGGTTCAAATCTCACCGGCTCAAGGTTGACTCAGCCTTCCATCCTTCTGAGGTGGATGAAATGAGGACCCAGACTGTGGGGGCGATATGCTGACTCTGTAAACCGCTTAGAGAGGGCTGAATATTCCTCCTATTTCCACCACAACAAGAGCCCTGTGAAGTAGTTTGGGCTGAGAGAGAGAGTTACTGCCCCAAAGTCACCCAGTCGGCTTCCATGCCTAAGGCGTGACTAGAATTCCCCATCTCCTGGTTTCTAAGCCATCACCTTAACCATCGGACCAAATTGGAACTATTATCTTACTGCCAAAGCTTCAATACAAAATAATAGTTAGATGTATTGTTGTCTCCGTTGATAATTTCCTACTTTTGCATCTTCCTGGCTCAGCTGAATTTGGTAAACCAATGCCACTAGGGAGTTCGAAGGAAAGGAAAGGCCTTGCAAAATCTCTTTGTAAAGGCTAAAATCTGAGCACCCTGACAAGTAAAATGTGGTGGGATTACTATCTCAGCAAACAAGACTCCTGTTTTGCATAGTGTGGGAGAGCGCTGAACTCAACTGCTCCTTTGATCTACTGTAGATAGTATAACTCGGTCTTTGATGAAAAGAAGAAAAAGGGAAAAACCTTATTTAAAAAAAACGGATATGCACATAATTATGCCGATTGTTGAGAGTCCTAAAACAAACCTAATTTCTTTATTTTGATTATCTCTATTACCTCTTTATCCCTTGAATGATCACAGCTTTAGGCATTATAGAACCAGTTTGGTTTAGTAGTTTAAGGCACCAGGCTAGAAACTAGGGGACAGTGAGTTCTAGTCTCGTCTTAGGTATGAAAGCTAGCTGGGTAGTTTGGGCCCAATCACCAGGAGACTGTGAGTTCTTCTTGTTGTTGACCCATCATTGTCCCATGGACAATGTTCCTCCAGGCCTTCCTGTCCTCTACCATTCTCTGGAGTCCATTTAAGCTCACACCGACTGCTTCAGTGACTCCATCCAGTCACCTCCTTCTCTGCCGTCGCCTTCTTCTTCTTTTGCCCTCAGTCTTTCCCAGCATGAGGCTCTTCTCCAGGGAGTCCTTCCTTCTCATTAGGGGGCCAAAGCATTTGAGTTTCCTTTCCAGGATCTGGCCTCCTAAAGAGCAGTCAGGGTTGATCTCCTCTAGGACTGACTGGTTTGATCACCTTGCAGTCCACGGGACTCACAGGAGTCCTCTCCAGCACCAGAGTTCAAAGGCCTCCATTCTTTGACGCTCAGCCTTTCTTATGGTCCAACTTTCACAGCCATACATTGCAACTGGGAAAACCATTCTAGTCCCTCCTTGGGCATGAAATCAGCTGGGTGACTTTGGGCCAATCACCAGGAGATGGTGGGTTCTAATCCGGCCTTAAGGCATGAAAGCCAGCTTTGATCCAATCACTCTCTCTTAGCTCAACTCACCTCAAGAGTGTTGTTGTGATGAGAAAAGTAAGAGGAAGAAGGAATATTAGTTATGTTTGCCACCTTGAGTTATGTATAAAAATAATAAAATCAGGATAAAACAACGTTATAGAGGATGCAAAATGCAACTTCAACATGAACCAAAGCGAAATAGAAGCTCAAGAGGCTGCAGAAAATTGGTGAAATGGACCACATCCCCAGGGTGAAGAATTTGATAAAGTAGAAAGGCTAAAAAGGTCCAGGAACATGCACAACAGAGAGAGACAGAGAGACAGAGAGAGAGAGACAGAGAGAGAGAGAGAGACAGAGAGAGAGAGAGAGAGACAGAGACAGAGACAGAGAGAGACAGAGACAGAGAGAGACAGAGAGAGAGAGAGACAGAGAGAGAGAGAGACAGAGAGAGAGAGAGAGAGAGACAGACAGACAGACAGACAGAGACAGAGAGAGAGAGAGAGAGAGACAGACAGACAGACAGACAGAGACAGAGACAGAGAGACAGAGACAGAGACAGAGACAGAGACAGAGACAGAGACAGGGGACATACATAGAGAGAATTGTTGGGTCATCCTTTGAGAGAAAAGTTTGATGTGACCAGAATGAACATTAAATTTTAGGACACCCATATTTCTGTGATCCCAACGCTGGGTGGTCCCAGGATGCTCTAAAAAGAGCATAAATTGAGAAATAATTGTAGTGGCAAATAAGCTTCAATAGTCAATGTTTACTTACCTAAACAGATTAAACAGAATGGTCTCAGGCAGGGGTGAAATCAACTTACCTTCGCTACCCGTTCGCAAATGTGAGCACGCACCACCTCTGCGCATGCGCAGAGCATCCAAAACGGGACGTGAGAGAATGTCCGGGTAGGTGGGCGGAGCCTCCCACCGACACCGCTACCGGTTCACCCGAACGGGATAGAACCAATTGAACTGCACCACGGATGTCAGGTGAGCCAAACAGCAGTGTGGGTGGGAGAGACTTCCTGCCGGCTTCCTCATCGATTCTGTGGGAATTTCCTCTGGTTGTGGGAAGCTGGCAGGAAGCCTAAGAAATCACGATCATGTGACCACAGGGATGCCAAAACAGCCACCACTTTGCAAATAAAACTGGTCTGGGCATTATGGAAATTTCAGTTCCACGGGATTAATGGCTCCCAGATTTTATGCACCTTGACTCAAAAATGCTTGCAGTATAATGCGCCATTTGAGCTCATTTGAGGGTACAAAACAAACAGGCCACACAATCAGGGTTTCCTAAGTATATAAATAGATACTATAGTAGAGCAAGAATACCCCAATGATGCTAGCATACCTTTAGAGGCAAAGTGCGTTAAATTAGATTAAATCTTTTTATCATTGATTTCAGGTGTTTTTAAAGCCCTGGTTGCTTTAGAAAAGGAATCCTATTTGAAATACCATTCAATGCCTCCAATGAGCAGAAAAAAATATCATTTCTTCTTTCTAGAAGCAAAAAGATTTTTAAAAATCAAGATATATTTTTTTTAGCACTTCGGATTTCTGTGCAGAAAGACTAATTATTAGGGCTATTGACTTCATTGGTGAAAACTAATTGGGGAAATTATACAGCAAGCAATAAATGGAAGAGGAGGAGTATTGAAATGAATATTGCGTTCCACTTGCAGGACCTAAATTTTACAAAAAGTCCTGCATGGGATTAAAAACATAAAAAAAATGCACATGCATGAACATTGTTCACATAGCATTCTATAACCCATGAACCAGAGGTGGGTTGCCAATGTTTCTACTACCGGTTTGGGTGCGCTCCTATGCTCACTTGCACGACCAGGCAGGTGGGATGGCATGACCCGTCAAAACCGTGCTCGACTAAGCCGCGCCCAATTAAACCGCGTCGCTGACGTCATCAACAGGGCGACAATAGCCAACGCGGAGAAAGAAGGGCGCTTTAAATAGCGCTTTGAAAGCAAGCCGATTCACGTTAAGGTAAGGGTTAGGTTTAGGGTTAGCTTTAGGGTTAGCTTTAGGGTTAGGTTAAGGGTTAGGGTTAGCTTTAGGGTTAGGTTAAGGGTTAGGGTTAGCTTTAGGGTTAGGTTAAGGGTTAGGTTTAGGGTTAGGTTTAGGATTAAGTTTAGGGGGGTTAGGTTTAGGTTTAGGGGTTAATTTTAGGTTTAGGGTTTACAGCGTGCTTCTGTCTCTGCGCTGTTGTCGCCCTGTTGATGACGTCAGCGACGCGGTTTAGTCGGGCGCGGTTTAGTTGGGCGCGGTTTAGTCGGGCGCGGTTTTGCGGTGGAACCGTGGGATGGAGCCTCCCGCTGCCGCTGCTACCGGTTCGCCCGATCCGGGCCGAACCAGGAGCAACCCACCTCTGCCATGAATTATGCATTTGAATCCATAATGACGAGATTCACACAACAGCTGAAGCCAAAACCACACAAACAAATTGTAGCTTCATGCGACTTGTGAATTTTTGCACATATTTGTCATGCATCTTGTATGAGCTCCCTAATTCATCCTGCCCTGTTTAATCAAGGAAATTCAGAGCTATGGAACTATCCAGCATCTCATTAAAGCAGGGGTGGGTTCCGGCTCCCATTGCAACCGGTATGCTGCATTGGGGCAAGGCGTGGCACGACAAAACCGCGCTCGTCAAAATAGCGGTGACAAAACTGTGTCGCTAAAGCCACGACGTCATCACCGCGGCGACAACAGCCTGGCGACAGAAGGGCGCTTTAAAACAGCGCGGCGGCAGAAAGCCAATTTAAATTAAGATAAGGGTTAGGGTTAGGTTTAGGGTTAGGTTTAGGGTTAGGTTTAGGGTTAGGGTTAGGGTTAGGGTTAGGTTTAGGTTTAGGTTTAAGTTTAGGTTTAGGGTTAGGGTTAGGGTTAGGTTTAGGTTTAGGTTTAGGTTTAGGTTTAGGTTTAGGTTTAGGTTTAGGGTTAGGGTTAGGGTTAGGGTTAGGTTTAGGGTTAGGATTAGGGTGCTGAGTGCTTCGGAAGGCGCGGATTTGCCCTCCGCGGTTATGTCGTCGCGCTAGGGTCGCCTTTTTCCTTAGCGCTTCGGACGGCGCGGATAAGGGCTTCGCGGTATTGTGGGTGAACCAGGGCAAGGTGTCCACCACGGGCACGCGCATTCCTAGCCAGCTGGGAATTCTGGGAGTTGGAAGTCCACAGATATTAAAGTTTCCAACCTTGGACACGCCTGGTTTAAGGTATTTTTGCTGCTTAGTTTGGAATAAAGGCAGGAAAAAGAGCATCATGGACAAAATTAAAACTAACCATTATATAGAAATGACAAGAGAGCTGGAGAGCTTATTTTCTCTCTCTCTCACTGTGTGAAAACCCAGCTTCATCTATTAAAGCTACACTCTGGAAGATTCACAATCAATAAAAGGAAGTACTTCTTCACACAACACAGACTTTAACTGTGGAATTCAAAGTCATCAGATACCGTTATCGGCACCAACTTAAGACAGTTTTAAAAGGAGACTGGACAAATTCACAGGGATCGGACTATCAACGGCTACTAGTCTTGATGGCTGTTTATTGTCTCCTTCGTGATGGTCAAAATCTCCATTTAATTTATCATGGAGCAAAAATGAGGGAGCAGATTCTCTATAAATGAGCTTCATGACCTACCTAGTTGATAGTCAGGGGTCTCCAACCTTGGCGACTTTAAGACTTACAATACAATAGCAGAGTTGGAAGGGACCTTGGAGGTCTTTTAGTCCAACCCCCTGCCTAGGCAGGAAACCCTATACCGTTTCAGACAAATGGCTATCCAACATCTTCTTAAAGACTTCCAGTGTTGGGGCATTCACAACTTCTGGATGCAAGCTGTTCCACTGATTTAATTATTCTAATCATCAGGAAATTTCTCCTCAGTTCTAAGTTGCTTCTCTCCTTCATTAGTTTCCACCCATTGCTTCTTGTTCTACACTCAGAGACAACACTCCTGCCTTGGAGAATAGTTTGACTCCCTCTTCTTTGTGGCAACCCCTGAGATATTGGAAGACTGCTATCATGTCTCCCTTAGTCCTTCTTTTCATTCAACTAGACGTACCCAGTTCCTGCAACCGTTCTTCATATGTTTTAGTCTCCAGTCCCCTAATCCTCTTTGCTGCTCTTCTCTGCACTCTTTCTAGAGTCTCCACATCTTTTCTACATCGTGGCAACCAAAACTGGATGCAGAATTCCAAGTGTGGCCTTCCCAAGGCCTTATAAAGTGGTATTAACACTTCATGTGATCTTGATTCTATCCCTCTCTTTATGCAGACCAGAACTGTGTTGGCTTTTTTGGCAGCTGTGGACTCCAACCCCAGAATTCCTCAGCCATCGAGTTCTGGGAGTCAAAGTCCATAAGTCT
This sequence comes from Thamnophis sirtalis, assembly GCF_051295495.1. Classification (NCBI taxonomy): domain Eukaryota; kingdom Metazoa; phylum Chordata; class Lepidosauria; order Squamata; family Natricidae; genus Thamnophis; species Thamnophis sirtalis. The sequence continues at coordinate 88,790,959 of NW_028261387.1, forward strand.
TATAGTTCCCAAGCTTGGAGACCTGTTTTAGAGCAGGTGTGTCAAACTCGCAGTGTCCCATTGCTGTCACATGACATATCACAACATTTCCCCTATTTGCAGAGCTGGGCTGGGCTGGGCATGGCCTGCGAATGACGCATCCAGTCCACAGGCTGCTAGTTTGACACCCCCAAAGAGTCATTGAGGCCACCCCGAGGTTTATCTCGGGGTCACTTGAGCACTGCAAATGAGTGTGGAACCACTTTGGAACTGCTGAAAGGACTATGTTGTAAACTGGAGACAGATGATGTTCTAGCCTTTCCCCTCTCTTGTTCAGTTTTGACATAGATGGCCTCTTTGACCCCCACTTCCAAACCAGCGGTCCTCTCTGTCCAAAGTGTAGACTTTGCTGTCTTCAAAAGAGTGACTTGTGCCTTTCAAATGCAGATGGACTGCCGAATCTACTCCTACATTGTGCCATGCGTTTATGAAGTGGCTGTTTTGTTTCCCCTATGTAAAGATCTGCACATCTCTCACGGTGTTGTACTGCATATCCAGCTCCCTCCCCCCGCCCATCGGCACATCATCAAGATGAAGAGCAAGAAGAGGAATTCTGGGAGTTGAAGTCCACAAGTCTTAAAGCTGTCAAGTTTGAACACCCCTGGGTTTTTTTTCTAAAGGGTTAGGGGTGCAAGGGTCTTGTTGTAATTTGACAGCTTTAAGACTTGCGTGCTTCAATGCCAGAGTTCCTGAGCCAACTTAACTGGAGAAGGAATTCTGGGAGTTGAAGTCCACAAGTCTTAAAGCTGTCAAGTTTGAACGTCCCTGGGTTTTTTTTCCCCTAAAGGGTTAGTGGTGCAAGGCTCTTGTAACTTGACAGCTTTAAGACTTGTGTGCTTCAAATGCTAGAGTTTCTGAGCCAACATTTTGGTTGCTAAGCAAGAGTGTTGTTAAGTGAGTTTCAACACATTTTACAAGTTGACCACGCCCACCCGGTCACATGGCTGGCAAGCCACTCCCACAAAGAGGTTCTAAAAATTTTTGGAAACCCACCACTGGTGGAAACTAATCAAGGAGAGAAGCAACTTAGAACTGAGGAGAAATTTCCTGACATTTGAACAATTAATCAGTGCAACAGAAATTGTCTCCAGAAGTTGTGAATGCCCCAACACTGGAAGTCTTTAAGAAGATGCTAGATAGCCATTTGTCTGAAATGGTATAGGGTTTCCTGCCTAGGCAGGGGGTTGGACTAGAAGACCTCTAAGATCCCTTCCAACTCTGCTATTGTATAAATATATAAATGTACAGTATAAACATTCGGACCTCAGGGACCACTACATTCATAATTTTAAATCCCACTGACCACTAATATGATTATGACCACTAATATATCATTATGCCTAATGACCGGCTGGGAGGGTGTGGCAAGGTGGTCATGTGACTGGGTGGGCGTGGCAACTCAATGTCACACACATCGAGGGGTGGCTTGTCAGCCTCTACTCGTCACTCCTCACCTGCCCGCCCAGGCTCCTTAGGATCCCAACAGGAAGCAGTTGCTGGAGCTAAGCAACCAGCACAAGAAAGAGTTGCCAAAACAGCCCAGTTCAAATTGGATCTGACTGAGAAGGAGGCCCAGCAGAAGCACCTCACTGAGGACTACGAGCATGGGCTTTCCAAGCAGAGGGAGGACCCCTGGGAGTGCAAGGCCAGGTACCAGTGCCTGGAGGCTCACTGTGCTGGGATGGTCAGCCAGTTCCAGGCCATGATGCAGTCCCACTGGAACAAGGCCCTCTGGCCCTTCGCCACCAGTGTCACTTCCCTCCAGCCTTTGCCCAAAGCCCCCCACCAGGAGGCTGAAGCAGACCCCAAGTCAGAATTTCTGCCCCTCTCTGACCCACACAAAAAGAACCCCAAAGGGGGAGACTCTCTGCAGCAACACAAATGCAGCCCAGGGGCCGTAGTTTGAGGACCCCTGATTTAGTGCAATGTAAAAAATGCAAATAGGTTTTCTACGGACCAGTTGGTGACTGTTGGGCTAGAAGACCTCCAAGGTCTCTTCCAACTCTATTCTTCTACGCTCTCAGTTCTATTGCAGACGAGGAAGGCTGTTGCAGAGCACAAAGTCATCACTTCCAATGATTATGCTCTGGGTCTTCTAGTCAGAAAGAAAAAATCAACACTTCCCAGGAAGCAAACGCTGAGACTCTGGTAGGGTTGGAAAGAAATCGCTGACGAGTCTCTTAGAACTTTCCCAATGTCAGGTTTGGAGTTTCAAACAACTTCTCTCTATTTGCTTAGCAATCAGACTATTTCAGCTGCTGTGTCACTCTCTTCTTAACCAGCCCAGCAGAGAGGTTAGGATGACAGAGTCCTCCTGGCAAGAGTTGGGTGCTACATAATTGGTGACGTCAGAGGCAGTATCTGGTAGGAGCTGGTATGATTGATGGAAATCTACCCCAAGCAGCAATCCGAATAGTATTGATCTGCCTAAGGAAGGGAACCAGTCCAAAAATGTCAAGCTAGATGTCCCCATAGCAATAGCAATTAGACTTATATACCGCTTCATAGGGCTTTCAGCCCTCTCTAAGCGGTTTACAGAGTCAGCATATTGCCCCCAACAACAATCCGGGTCCTCATTTTACCCATCTCGGAAGGATGGAAGGCTGAGTCAACCTTGAGCCGGTGAGATTTGAACAGCCGAACTCCAGAACTGCAGTCAGCTAAAGTGGCTGCAGTACAGCACTCTAACCACTGCACCACCTCAGCTCCAATGTAACTGTCTTTGTTTTTTCCTTGAAGATATTTTGTTTCTCAGTTCTGAAGAAGCTTCTTGGATGAGAAGAGAAACGTCTTCAAGGGAAAAAACAAAAAACAATCCAGTTGGCTCTGGGGAAAAAAAATACGCCTTTCGGACAACCATGTCCTGGATGACTGAGAATCTCCATAGAAGTCAGGTTGGATGGTGATTTGGTCAATCTATGGTGAATTGAAGACAGGTGAATTGGGGAAAGCAAATAAATAAAAACTGTTTTTCTTTCCAATAGCAACCACTAATTGTCATCCTCAGAAAGTGGATTTAACTCAACAATAAACATGCAATAATGGTGCGTTTTATAATATAGGTAGTCCTTGACTTACAACCATTCATTTACTGACCTTTCAAAGCTTGCAATGATTTACAAACGGTCCTCACTCTTACAACCGATGCAGCATGCCAAAGTCACATGATCAAAATTCAGGTGCTTGGCAACTGGCATGTCTTTGGTTCCCTTGCACATATGTGCTAGTTGCTCCCAACTCTTAGAGGGCAGTGCTCATCTCCATTTCTAAGCCGAAGAGTCAGCGCTTCGTTCTCCGTGGTCATGTGGCCAGCATGACTAAACGCCGAAGGCGCATGGAACGCTGTTACCTTCCCACCAAAGGTAGTTCCTATTTTTCTACTTGCATTTTTTACATGCTTTTGAACTGCTAGGTTGGCAGAAGCTGGGACAAGTAATGGGAGCTCACTCCGTTACGCGATGCTAGGGATTCGAACCGCCGAACTGCCAACCTTTCTGATCGACAAGCTCAGCATCTTAGCCACTGAGCCACCACGCCCCTCCATGTATTTAGAACAGTTGCAGTATCTGGAGTCATTTGATCACCAGTTCTGAATTTCCCAGCTGGCTTCCAATAAGCAAAGTCAGTGAGGGAAGCCAGATTTGCTTAATGATCGCATGTTACAACTGCAGTGATTCGCTTAAGAACCGTGGCGTAAAATTGGGTGTGACTCACTTAACTACTTCGTTAACAACAGAAACTCTGGTCTCCATTGTGGTCATAAAGTGAGACCTATGTGTTTAACATGGAAAATATAATTCCAGTATGCTCAAACTGATGACTATTCCTTCCCCAAAAATTCTCTTTCCTTATTTCATTATTTTTTTTTAATTGAGAAAAAAGGAAGCATCTTGTGTCATTTGTTCCTGAAAGGGATGAGGGGAAAACAGTGTCTTCTATGCAAGAAATATTATTATTTTATTATTTCAGTTTGTAAGGTTGCCCTCCTCAAGTTCAAGTTTGAAGATTATCCATGGAGGGAATTAAAAAGCACTGGTGTCATTGGCTCCATTCACACAACAAGCAGAATCTGATGATTAAAGTCCTAGCAGCCACATTCTGCTAGTAGGGGAAGCTTAGCTACTCTGAACCTTGAATCGTGTTGTATGTGTATACATAGCTTAGTCTGTTATCTGAACTCAGCCTGTCTGTCTGGTTAACAATTCTAATGTATTTCATGAAGCCAGAAAATGGATTAAATGAGAAATGAAACTTCAGAATATTACATGATTGCAGTGAAATTCCCTTCTTTTCCTTCCATAGTTCCATCTTTAGACGCTCTTTTTAAAGAGCAGGAAGGACACAAGAAGACACAATGGGACATACCAGTCCAGACCCTTCACCTGGGGCCTGATATCTCCAACCACAATCCCCATCCTCCCCAGCCAGAGGGCTGATTACTGCTTGCAGCCCAAGTCTCCTGGGCAGCACAATAGCCTCACGCCAGTGGTGGGTTTCAAATTTTTTTAGAACCTCTTCTGTAGGTGTGGCCTGTGTTGTGGGAGTGGCTTGCCGGCCATGTGACTGGGTGGACATGGCCAACTTGTAAAATGTGGTGAAACCCACTTAACAACGCTCTTGCTTAGCAACCAAAATGTTGGCTCAGAAACTCTGGCATTTGAAGCACGCAAGTCTTAAAGCTGTCAAGTTAAAAGACCCTTGCACCCCCTAACCCTTTAGAAAAAAAACCCCAGGGGTGTTCAAAGTTGACAGCTTTAAGACTTGTGGACTTCAACTCTCAGAATTCCTCCTCCATTCATGTTGGTTCAGGAACTCTGGCATTTGAAGCACGCAAGTCTTAAAGCTGTCAAGTTACAAGATCCTTGCACCCCTAACCCTTTAGAACCCCCCCTAAGGGTATTCAAACAGCTTTAAGACTTGTGGACTTCAACTCCTAGAATTCCTCCTCTTGCTCTTCATCTTGATGATGTGTGGACGGGCGGGGGGAGGGAGCTGGAACCGGTTCTAAACGGCCCTGTAGATTTGTGGAACTTCTTCTATAGAACGCATCCCTGTCCCACGCCAAGACCAAGCCAAACTGCCCAGCTGAAGAAGGTGCAGAGATGGGTTCCTACCAGTTCGGACGAGTAGGTAGTAACTCGGCTGTCCACGTCCCCAAACTGGTTCTATCGGCGGCGCGGTAGGCACCGCCATCTTGTTTCCTGCATGCGCAGAAACATTTTTTTACCTACTGCGCTTGCGCACATATTATGCATCAAGCACGCATGCACCTGAAGCCCATCCCTGGGTGAACGGGCAGTAGAAGAATCGGGAACCCACCCTGGGCCCAACTAACATGTTTCCCCAAAAATAAGACAGGGTCTTTGTCAGCCTCTATTTCGCTTGCTTGCTATCGGCGCCATAGAAACAGAGAGGGTGGGGGCTTATGGTATTTGGAAAGGGAATCGTATGGTACTGGAGGAGTTATGTAGAAGGGAGTTTTGTTCTCACCATCTTCTGCGCATGCTGGTGGCCTGTGCTTGGACTTGGTCAAGGCCAACCGTCTCGCATACCAACTTGATGAGGCTTTTTGAAGATGCGCCCCACATGACACCTTAGGGAGTTGCAGATTGGACATTGGGTTGGGGTAACTGGAGGGGGGAGGGTGCTGGGTAATCGTTTCATATGCTCTTGTTCGCGCCTTTTTGACTCAGATCTTGCTTTCCTTTCGCTGCTATCTTTTCATAAACCAGTAAAAGTATCTTAAACTCCACAAACAATGGAGTTGGGAGTTTTCTTCCTTGGTTATTGATGGAGGCCCACCTGGCAGTCTTATTTACCTTTGACCCCCGAAATAAGCGCTTGGCCTTATTTTCAGGGAGATCTTATTATTTTTGAGGGGCAGGTGCTCAGCATGCGGCCCACAGATCAGCTGATCCAGAGAGGGGCGGAAGTTCTGTCTCTGTTTCTGGCACACTTTTGCCAGCCCTAATGTCTCTGGGCCCACCACTCTTTGTGTGGCTGCCGATGTCAGCCTGTTTTGCTGCTTGCTTTCGGCTGCCATTGAAACGGGGAGGGGGGGCATGGTATTTGAGTGGGGGTATTGTTCAGTGCAGGAGTGACTGTAAAAAGGGAGTTGTTCTCAGCATCTACTGCGCATGCTGCAGATAGAGGTGTTGCCGCCAAGGCCAACTGTCCGACATACCAACTTGATAATTTTTAAAGATGTCTCTCACACAGTGGTGGGTTTCAAAAATTGTTAGAACTTACTCTGTGGGTGTGGCCTCCTTTGTGGGAGTGCCTTGCTGCCCATGTGACTGGATGGGAGTGGCTTGCCACCCGTGTGACCGGATGGGAGTGGCTTGCCACCCATGTGACCAGATATGAAGATGCCGACGACACTTGTCAGAACCACCTTAAATTACCTCACACACAGCACTGGCATGCATAAGAATATGAGGTAAACTTGTTTTTTGAAAGGCATCTTTGGTTTGCGTTAAAACAACTTCAACACACGCAATGTTCTGATTGCACCACAAACGCAGTAGTCATCCTTCCCTTTCACAGAGGCACTGAGTTTTATAAATATGAGCATGATAGTGTAGAATAATCCTATCCAAGGACCAGTGGTGGGTTTCAAAAAAATTTGGACCCTCTTCTGTAGGTGTGTCCTGCTTTCCGGGTCCACTGGTGGAACCTCTTCTAACCGGTTCGGTAGATTTGACGAACTGGTTCTACCGAATAGGTGTGAACTGGTAGGAATCCACCTCTACTCCCACATGACACCTGTGGGGTGTACGGATTGGACTATGGGATGGGGTTACCAAGGGGAGGGGTTGGGTCACATATTGATATCTATGATTACGCACACTTTTGCCTCAGATCTTGCTTTGCCTAGCTACTATCTAGTCATGACCAGTAAAAGTACTCTTAATTCTGCAAAACGGAGTTGAGTGGTTTCTTTCTTGGTTACTGAGGGAAGCAGCCATGACAGCCACTAAGAGAAGGGGCGCAGGAGCTAGAGTTTGTGGGAGCAGCCTCCACGAGGCAATTCCGCATGGATGGCAGGTGCATGGTGGGCGCATGGAGCATGTTCCCCCTGCCCCCCAGGAAATGGTGGGGACTGGCTGCGCATGCATTTAAATATTTTAAGGGAGGGCTTATTTTTGGGAGGAGGAATTATTTTAGCGCATGCGCTCAAAAGCCCAATGGGGCTTATTACCCGAGGAGGTCTTATTTTTGGGAAAACAGGGTAAATTATCTCTAAAACCACCCAAGGACAAGTCACTACAATACTGGTAATCGAATCCTCAACTTACCACAGTTCATTTAGTAATCATTTAAGGTTACGACGGCAGTGAAAAATGACTTATGACCATTTTTCAATCTTATGTTCGTGGCAGCATCCCCATGGTCACATGGGTTCCACCACAAAACTGCGAAGCCCTTATCCGCGCCGACATAAGTGCGGAGGGCAAATCCGTGCTTTCTGAAGCACTCAGCACCCTAAACCTAACCCTAAACCTAACCCTAAACCTAACCCCTAAACCTAATCCTAACCCTTACCTTAATTTAAATCGGCTTTCTGCCGCCGCGCTGTTTTAAATCGCCCTTCCGTCGCCGCGCTGTTGTCGCGGCGGTGATGACGCGCGGTGATGACATCGCGGCTTTAGCAACACGGTTTTATCACTGCTATTTTGACGAGCGTGGTTTTGTCGTGCCATGGGTCACATGATCCAAATTCAGATGCTTGGCAACGGGTCCATATTTATGACGGCTGCAGTGTCCCAGGGTCACGCGATCAACTTTTCTGATCTTCTGACCAGCAAAGTCAGTGAGGGATCCAGGTTCATTTAACAACCACATCACTAACTTAACAACTGCAGTGGTACACTTAACAACGGTGGCAAAAAAGGTGGTAAAATGCAGCAAAACCCACTTAACAAATGTTTCACTTAGCAGCAGAAATTTCAGGCTCAATTGTGGTCATACGTTGAGGACTACTGTATAAACTGAAAAGCAAACCCCACTCCTTACTAACACTGATGATGTTACCTAGTTTGGGTAATGAAACGCCTGCAAGAAAACAAGCAAACTCAGAGAGCATCAAGGACCCCACATTTCAACCTTGTCCTACAAATATTCTCCTTTATTGACAACCATACAGAGCTGAGGCCTAGCCAAATCTGGGGCTAGCCAGACCAGGGCAAAACAGCCGAGGTGGCGCAGTGGTTAGGGTGCAGTACTACAGGCCACTTCAGCTGACTGTTATCTGCAGTTCAGCGGTTCTAATCTCACCGGCTCAAGGTTGACTCAGCCTTCCATCCTTCCGAGGTGGGTGAAATGAGGACCCAGACTGTGAGGGCGATATGCTGACTCTGTAAACCACTTAGAGAGGGCTGAAAGCCCTATGAAGCGGTATATAAGTCTAACTGCTATTGCTATTGCTAAAAGAAAGCCGAGGTGCCTCTGGACAGGGTGGCTCAGTGGCTAAGAAGCTGAGCTTGTTGATCAGAAAGGTCGGCAGTTCGGTGGTTCGAATCCCTAGCGCCGTGTAATAGAGTGAGCTCCCATTACTTGTCCCAGCTTCTGCCAACCTAGCAGTTCGAAAGCACGTTAAAAAAAAATGCAAGTAGAAAAATAGGAACCACCTTTGGTGGGAAGGTAACAGCGTTCCATGCGCCTTCGGTGTTTAGTCATTGTTGGAACATTCACAACTTCTGGAGGCAAGTCCTTCCACTGATTAATTGTTCTCACTGTCAGGAAATTTCTCCTTAGTTCTAAGTTGCTTCTCTCCTTGGTTAGTTTCCACCCATTGCTTCTTGTCCTGCCCTCAGGTGCCTTGGAGAATAGCTTGACTCCCTCTTCTTTGTGGCAGCCCCTGAGATATTGGAAGACTGCTATCATGTCACCCCTGGTCCTTCTTTTCATCAAACTAAACATATCCAATCCATGCAACCATTCTTTAACATTTAGTCATGCAGGCCACATGACCACAGAGACGTCTTCGGACAGCGCTGGCCCTTCGGCTTTGAAACGGAGATGAGCACTGCCCCCTAGAGTAGGGAACAACTAGCACATATGTGCATGGGGAACCTTTGCCTTTTTACTCTTAGCCAAGTGTGGGATAGCCAAACCAGAGCAAAAGAAAGCCTAGGTGCCTCTCGGGCTTTGGCCCTGCTAAAAATAGCCAAGGAGGAAAAAAAGGTGGTGGAGGAGGAGGAGGAGGAGAAAACACGAAGGGGAGAAAAGGGCCAAGTCAAAACCCAGCAGGGCTAGCACAGGTGGTCCTCGACCCTTAACAGCTCATTTAGTGACTGTTCAAAGAAAAAAAAAAGATTGATGACCATTTTTCACACTTCATTTCATTTCATTTTCATTTTACTTTATTTGTATGCCGCCCTTTCCCTGAGGGGACTCAGGGCGGCTCACAATTCAAGGGAGGGGAAAGACAGACAAATTGCAAAACATAAAAAACCATACATAGTTAAAAAACACAACAGTCATACCATTCGAAGTGGGGCAGCGAGTCTTTAGCCCCAGGCCTGTCGGAACAGCCAGGTTTTAAGGGCTGTGCGGAAGGCCTGGAGGGTGGTGAGGGTACGAATCTCCACGGGGAGTTCGTTCCAAAGGGTCGGAGCAGCCACCGAGAAGGCTCTCCTCCGGGTAGTTGCCAGTCGACATTGGCCGGCTGATGGAATTCGGAGGAGGCCTAGTCTATGGGATCTTATTGGTCTAGTGGAGGTAATTGGCAGTAGGCGGTCTCTCAAGTACCCAGATCCAATACCATGAAGGGCTTTGTAGGTGACAACCAGCACCTTGAAGCGTATCCGGAGACCAATAGGCAGCCAGTGCAGCTCGCGGAGGATAGGTGTTACGTGGGTGAAACGAGGCGCACCCACAATCGCTCGCGCAGCTGCATTCTGGACAAGCTGAAGTCGCCGAATACTCTTCAAGGGCAGCCCCATGTAGAGCACACTTGCAGCACGTGATCAAAATTCAGTGATCAAAATTCAGCTTGGCAACTGGTTCACATCTAAGACGGTTACGCAACGTCCCAAGGGTCATGTGATCCTATTTTGTGACCTTCTCACAAGCGGACTTAATAGGGAAGCCAGATTCATTTTACAACTGTGTTCCTAGCTTAACCTCCGCAGCGATTTCCCCTCAACAACAGTGTCACGAAAGGTCGCAAATTGAGGCAAAACCCCACTTGACAAAACCCAAAGGGGCTGGCAACTGGACTTTCTGGGTTTTCTTTGAAGATGTTTCGCTTCTTACCCAAGAAGCTTCTTCAGCTCAGAAAGTCCAGTTGCCTCTTGAAAAAGCACCTTGATGGAAAGGTGAGAAGAAAGAGAAGAAAGTGGGATAGGAAGGAGAGAGGAAAGAAGGCAGGGAAGCAAGGAGGGCAAGAGGGAGGGAAGGAAGGAGAGAAGGAGAGTAGATAGGAAGGAGGGAAGAAAGGAGGGAACTTAAGAGAAGAGAAAGGAAGGAGGGAAGGAAGGAGGAAAGGAGGGAGGGAAGATATGAGAGAAGGAAGGGGGGAAGAAGAGAGGAAAGAGAGAGGGAAGGAAAGGTAGGATAGGAAAAGAAAGGAGGGAAGGAAGGAGGGAAGGAGAGAAGGAGGGAGGGAAGGAAGGGGAGTGGGAAAGAAGAAACAAGGGAAGGAAAGAGGGAGGGAGGGGAGAAGATATCTAACCTCTGATGTCTATAAAGATTTTGATATTATGGGAACGTCTTGAAACGCAGGCAAATGTAAAGCGAAACAGTGAATGTTGTATTGTTTTTTTACCAGTTATTGGTTGTTGTATTTTTCTTTTACTAATAAAAATATTTATTTATTTTTTTTAAAAAAGCACCTTGGGAGTGGGGACAACCTTGGCTTGGATGACTGAGAACCTCCATAGACATTTAACCGCTTCACAAACGTCTCGCTTAAACGTTTCCCTTGCGGTCTCGATGACTCCCCGTCTCACACGAAGCGACAATCCTCTTGCGTGATTTGGGCCTCAGATGCTGGGTGAAACTTGTCGGGTTGCATTCTAACTCATAGGACTCCCTGTCATTTCTCCTTTCTCGGTGACTTGACTCTGTCAAGGACCTCGGAGTACTCATCTCAAACAATCTAAGTGCCGGAGCCCACTGTAACAGCACCGCCAAAAAGGCATTAAGAGTTGTCAACCTAATCTTGCGAAGCTTCTTCTCTGGTAATATTGAACTGCAAACTAGGGCTTGCAAAAATTTTGCTAGACCAATTCTTGAACACAGCTCATCTGTCTGGAATCCGCAGTGCACATCAGACATTAATACAATTGAGCAAGTCCAGAGATATTTCATGGGAAGAGTCCTCCACTCCTCTGCTTGCAACAGAATCTCTCTCTCTCTCTCTCTCTCTCTCTCTCTCTCTCTCTCTCTCTCTCTCTCTCTCTCTCTCTCTCATCTACCTACCTACCTACCTACCTACCTACCTACCTACCTACCTACCTTCTATCTATCATCTATCTATCATCTATCTATCATCTATCTATCATCTATCTATCATCTATCTATCATCTATCTATCATCTATCTATCATCTATCTATCATCTATCTATCTATCTATCTATCTATTCTCTATCTATCTATCTACCTACCATCTACCTACCTACCTATCTTCTATCTATCTATCATATATCATCTATCTATCTATCATCTATCTATCTATCTATCTATCTATCTATCTATCTATCTATCTATCTATCTATCTATCTATCATCTATCTATTCTCTATCTATCTACCTACCATCTACCTACCTACCTATCTATCTTCTATCTATCTATCATCTATCTATCTATCTATCTATCTATCTATCTATCTATCTTCTATCATCTATCTACCTATCTACCTATCTACCTATCTACCTATCTACCTATCTACCTATCTACCTATCTACCTATCTACCTATCTACCTATCTACCTATCTATCTATCTATCTATCTATCTATCTATCATCTATCTATCTATCTATCTATCTATCTATCTATCTATCTATCTATCTGTCATCTATCTATCTTCTATCTATCTATCTATCATCTATCTATCTATCTATCTATCTATCTATCTATCTGTCATCTATCTATCTTCTATCTATCTATCTATCATCTAACTATCTATCATCTATCTATCATCTATCTATCTATCTATCTATCTATCTATCTATCTATCTATCTATCTATCTATCTATCATCTATCTATCTGTATCTATCTATCTATTTTCTATCTATCTATCTATCATCTATCTATCTATCATCTATCCATCATCTATCTATCTATCTATCTATCTATCTATCTATCTATCTATCTATCTATCTATCTATCTATCTGTATCAATCTATCTATTTTCTATCTATCTATCTTTCATCTATCTATCTATCATCTATCTATCTATCTATTTTCTATCTATCTATCTATCTATCTATCTATCTATCTATCTATCTATCTATCATCTATCTATCTATCTATCTATCTATCATCTATCTATCTATCTATCATCTATCTATCTATCTATCTATCTATCTATCTATCTATCTATCTATCTATCTTTCATCTATCTATCTATCATCTATCTATCTATCTATTTTCTATCTATCTATCTATCTATCTATCTATCTATCATCTATCTATCTATCTATCTATCTATCTATCTATCTATCTATCTATCTATCTATCTATCTATCACCTTCATTAGTTTTATAAATGACTCAAGGCAGTGAACATACCTAGTATTCCTCCTTCCTCCTATTTTCACCACAACAAGAGCCCTGTGAAGTAGGTTGGGCTGAGAGGGAGAGTGACTGGCCCAAAGTCGCCCAGTTGGCTTTCACGCCTAAGGCATGACTAGCGACAGAATCCCTTATGCCACCAGACTTGAAATTTTGGGCTTAGATAACTTCAAACTTCGCCGCCTTCGATCCGGCCTAAGCATACTACATAACATTATCTGCTACAATGTCCTACCTGTCAATGACTACTTCAGCTTCAACCACAACAACACAGGATAGCACACAACAGATACAAGCGCAAGGTAAACCGCTCCAAACTCGATGGCAGAAAATACGACTTCCGCAACAGAGGGGTCAATGCCTGGAATGTGTTACCTGACTCAGTGGTTTCTTCCCCAAACCCCCAAAACGTTAACCTCAGACTGTCTACTGTTGACCTCGCCCCATTCCTAAGAGGTCTGCAAGGGGCCGTGCATAAGCGCACCAGCGTGCCTAGTACCGTCCCTGTCCTAATGTCCCCTTGTATTCCTATCCACTTCATGCATTCCAAATCAGGTTTTCCCTTATATCTGTTGTCTCATTCAGGCTTATCTAATCCAGGCTTGACCAGAGGTAGCCCAGGCCTAGGCAAGCCATGGCCAGGACTGAGCTGAGAAGCCTGCCTGGCTTTGGTCGGGCTAAAAATAACCAAGGAGGAAAAGAAGAAGGAAAAAGAAGAAAAAGAGGGGTGGGAATCTGAAGGGGGAAGAAAAGTGGGGAGGGAGGGGCGCGAGTCACAACCCCGCAGGGCTAATAGTCCATGGGAGCTGAGGGAGAGGAGAAATTGAAATCCAACTATTCCCCCCCCCCCCACTCCCGCCCCCACCCCCGTTCGGCCATCTCCAGCTGCCCGGGCTATTTTTTGCCCTGGTTGACTAAATATGGTCAGGGAGGGATCGGCGTGGGGTGGGGGACGGCGACGACGACCGAAAGAGGCCACTTGGCTTGGGCGCGTGTTTCGGATGCTTGGCTGCGTATAAAAGCCTCGGGAAGGGGGATGCGGTTCCTGACCAGCCGCTTCGCCCCGCACCTCCGTGCGGACCCCCTCCCCTCTTTCCTCAAACCCCCTTCCTTCCTTCCTTTTCTCTTTCTCTTTTTTTCTTTCTTTCGCGTCTTCTCCCAGGCTGACCTTTGCGAGGAGGAAGGGCAACGGGGAATGGGGGGGGGGGCGAGGAAAAAAAAGAACAGCCGAATTGGGGGAACGGGGTGGGGGGTGGGTGAGGGGGGGTAGGTGGGCTCAGAGAGGAAGGGACTTTTTTTGGGGGGGAAGGCGAGGAATGAAGGGGTACCCCCCCACCCTCAAGCTCCTATGAAGTACTACTGCCTCCCTCTTGCGCGACCCCCCCCCCCAGCTCCCTCTCTCATTCCCAAACGCCTCTTCCTCCTCCGCGAGGGGCTTTTTCGAAGCGGCTTCCCCGGGAACGGCACTTTTTCTTCAACTCCTGCTCGGCTTCTGCCGGGTTCCTCCGGCGCTGTGGAGCGCCCCCCTCCCTTCTCTCTCTCTCTCTCTCCCTTCAACCTTAGCTGAGATGCTGCAGGGAGAGCCGAGCGAGGTAGTGGTGCCCGTTTTTTTTTTTTTGAGGGGGTGGGGGGGTGGGAGAAAGGTTGAGTAGTGTGCGTATGTGTGTGAGTGTGAGTGTAGGGATGTCTGTGGGGAGGAGGGAGAGGGGTGGGGTGGGGTTGCCTGAATCTCTCTCTCTCTCTCTCCCTCTCTCTCTCTGTCTCATTCATTCATTCCCCGAGTGCAGGGCTAATTCCATTAGTGGGCCTGCTCTCTCTCTCTCTCCCTCTCTCCCTCTCCCTCCCTCCCTCTCTTTTTCCCCCCTCCTGCATTAGAGATTAGCTTTAAGGGAAGGAAAAAAAAAGGCTGACGGCTGCTGCATGCAACGCGTTATTACCTTGTGATTCCTTGACCCTCCTCTACGCATCCCTAACTCCGGAAAGCTGATTCAGCTTTAAAGCCGGTTGACTACCACTGCTGCAACAGAAAAAAAAAATACATATATTCTTCTAACTGGTATGTCCTTTCTTTTCCTTTTTCCCCCTTTTCCTTTCCTTCCTTCCTCTCTCCTCCTCCCTCTTCTTTCCTTCCTTCCTTCCTCCCTCCCTTCCTCTTCCTCCCTCCCTCCTTCCCTCTGTACTATCTTCCTTTTCTCTCTCTTCCCCCCCCCCCCCCGCCTTTCTCAATTGCACCAGCTTAGCTTTGTTTTAAAGTGACCTCCTGAAAGGACCCTTCTGATGGGCATGCAACCAACTTCCCTCTCTGGGTGATTGTGTGTATGTGTTTGTGCACTTAAAATGCATGCTTCTGGATCCAGTGGTGGGGGCATCAATGCAGCATGCTTTTCTTTTTTTAAAAAAGGAGGGAGGGAAGACAATCAGTTAGTGTTAGGTCCGTTTGGATATTCTCTCTTTTCCCTCCCTTCTCCTCCCTTCTTTCCTCCTGTTGTTGTCATTCTGTTGCCGTAGCACACACTCCGCATTTTTTAAAAAAAAAGGGGGGGGGAGAAAAACAAAAAAAGAAAACTGCAGCGCAAGCAGTGGACTAGAATAATCTGAACTGAAATGCTAGAACTTTGACTGCCCAGATTGTTTTACAAGGTTAAACCAACCGTTTAAATGCCTCATTCAGATATGAGCTGGTAATGACAGCTGTGAAGAGGGAGGGGGGGGGGCAAAAGAGAAATGTTTGATATTAGTTACTGTCTGAAAAGCTCAAATGATATTGAAAGGGGGAAGGCAGGAGGTGGAGGAGGAGGAGGAGGGGGGGTTAGAACACATGCAAGATAGTTAAACTTAGCTTAACTTGCCGTGATTGCAATGCTGCGGTGATTAACCAGTGAAATGCCAAGGCCAAGGAGCATTAATTACCCATAATCTGTGTGATTTACGGGTAATCCAAAAGCTGAAGGTGAAAAAGAAATGGACACCAGCAGAAAATAGACACTGGAGATGTCAAAAAATATATATATCTTTAAAATTAGGAAAAAGGAACTTACACTTAAGAACACTTCTTGGATGAGGCTTGCTTTTTTTTTTTTGGAAGATCATCTTTATATGGTGGTTTCCTTCAGACTTCTAAAACCATGCAGTAACCAAGAATGCACTTGGATTAGATCTTTACTGTCTAATATAAAGTGCCATTTATTCAAATTACTTCCAAAGGGCTGAATAGGGAAGGTCTTTCCGCCCTCTTATGCAGATATCACATAGGTGCAAAGCATAGTTGCACATTGGTAGCTGCGTCCCTCTAGCTCGGAAATGCATGGCTACATCATGTGTTTCTTGTGGTATAAGGTTTTATGATCCTGTACTGTGTGAAGTAGACCCATTCATTCAAGGAGGTCTCCTCCGGGTCAAATGCACCAAAGAATTCCATCTTTTATATCCCTTGAGTTTTATTCGTCCTTAATACCGTGCCATGCATGGGTGCATAAGGAAGAATGAAGTCCTCCTAACCCTTCCTAGGACTGTCCAGTGGCACAGTCAGAGAGACTGTTGCAATTGCTGCATTTCTGGCTCAGCCATGTCATTTGCATCATTTGTTAGTGTGGAAAATGGAGTCAATTAAATAAGAAATAGTTGCTCATCTGGGGCAGGCTTAGCCAGCCTCTCTTTCCTCCCCAACTTTCCCATCTCTGACTTGTTCTTGGAGGCGACCTTTTCATTTTTGGTCTTTCCGTTTGGTACACCTTCTTCTACTGGAGGTGGTGTTGCCAACTATCCAAAGTTGTCACTGCAGGATAAAGAAGGAAGCTGGGTGGATTAAGCACAAAGGCATAGCATGGTGTCCCTGAAATACCACACCCAGGAGAAATAAACTCTCTTTCCCCCCCATCTTCAACATTTGGCCTCCGTAGAACTTAGAAATAAAACCCAGCACCCTTCTATAGCTTTCTACCCATGTACACTTTCTAATCATGCAGGATTCCCCCCCTCCCAACACACACAACCAGGAATAAACCAATCATTCCAGATGAAGACAAGGATCTTGAATTGTCCTCTGTTATCCTTGAGGGTGTGAAAATGATAAATAACCCTGACTAAATGTAAAAGCAGCAGCTGAGCTATATAATTCTGCTGTGCTACAAGAAAGGCAAAAGGGGGCTGGTTAGAGCCAGGAATCCACCTTTGGCATCTTAACCCAGCACACAGCACACAAAGCAAATTTTTAAGGCATACAAAAAAGCACTTCTCCCAAATAGCAGGAAAAACTATCAAACAAAAGAAGCAAAAAAACCTTAATCTGTAGTCAAACTTGGAAACTTTGAGGTGACTTTTCTATCACATGCAGTTGCTTAATCCTCTGGCATGGATAAGATTATGTTCTTCCATCTTTACCTTTTGATATTAAGGAGCCTCGTGGGTGCCAATGAATAGGTTTTGGCAAATACATACAGTATATGTACAGCAAGGATGCCTGAAAAGTCTCAGGAGAACTGGTGGCCTTCAAGCGTTCTCTAAAATTTAGAAAGGCAGAAACGAATAGATAAATGAAGTGTCCCTTCACTTGTGGCACTTTGGAAATAACTTTGTCAGAATTAGTGAAAACTATCCAAAGGCCTTTAGAGAGGTCCATAAGATCCGTTCTTTTGAAGCTTTGGCCATGACATTTTTCTAACATCCCTTCTAAGGATGTGGGTATGAAGGTGCAAGCAACAATATGTTCATATTCTTTAACCTGATTTGATTTTGCTCAGACTAATTTTCCTGCTTTGCTGCTGCTTCTCCTCCTCCTCCTCCTCCTCTTCCTCTTCTTCTTCTTCCTCCTCCTCCTCCTCCTCCTCTTCTTCTTCTCCTTCTCCTTCTACTTCTCCTCCTCCTCCTCCTCCTCCTCCTTCTTCTTCTTCTTCCTATTACCATCCTTTGTGAGGTGGGGGAAAGAAGATATTTAGCCTGATTAGTTTGAGCAACGCAAAAAAATAGGAGTGCGGGCGTTGAGCGATTAAGTGGAACTTGTGAACTGCTGGGACAGTTTTTGGGATAATAACACCCAACGGGAAGAATCGTAATGAGCTCTTAGCATTTGCAATAGTGATTTGAAAGAAGTTGGGAACGTGGTTACTTCCCAGTTAGCATCTCAAAATGCAACCTGGGGAGTGGGTTAGGGTGGAGCTTGTAGGACTCCCGGCAATATAATTTTAAGTATTTCAAAGTGCTTAGTTTGCCACTTGCTAAGTTTACTTAAACCCTCTTTAAAGAGTTCATTAGAAGCCTGTGAGAAATGGTAAAATTCATTAACATTAAGGCAGGCATGCTGCATTTGCCTGTAAATTGGTATTGATCTGCATGGCTCAGACTGGTGGCAGCGAGGGTGGGGGGAGAGGAGGGGCAGAGAGAGAGAGAGAGAGAGAGAGGGAGGGAGAGAGAGAGAGAGAGAGAGAGAGAGAGAGAGAGAGAGAGAGAGAGAGAGAGAGAGAGAGAGAGAGAGGGAGGAGGGAACCATCAGATGGAGCAGGTGAGTGGACCAGCAAACCACACTACAGTGTTCAGCACTAGCAGTGCTGAACGAGGCATTTATGCAGTGTGATCTGGCTTGCTAGATGTTTAAATATCTGCTGCTCATAATAGTTGCTATTCAGTTACCCATTCCCGGTGATATTATTGGGTCCTCATTGTTAGGAGAGCTTTAAAGCTCAGAATGGCTGTGAAGTAACCACTGGGAAGAGATGAAAGAGAGAGAGAGAGAGAGGAAAAGAGAGAGGGAGAGAAAGAGAAACTGCCTGGCGCAAGAGGAAGGAAGATGCAGGAATCCACACACATGGATACTACTTACACGCTCACACTCTCATCCACGCACACCCTCAGCAACCAGGAGGACTCAGTTTCTATTGTCCATCCATCCCTGGCTGTGTCCCATGCTCTTCGGTGTGGCTGTCTTGTTTCGAGAATCCTGCAGAGTTTGTCCCGGAGAGCTTTTCTTTTTTTAAAAAGAAAAGAAAAATCCCATTTCTCTTCGAAATTCCAACCTGCCTTAAAGAACTCATCCCCTTTAAAAGACCCCATGGAGGAAAAAAAAGAGAGAGGCAAGCTTTTCCTTTTGGCTGTTTCCTATCCATCAGGCTGTGTCAGCAATGATGCTTTAGAGAAAATGAATTGTGTGTTTTTTTGTTTTAAACCGTGGACATTTAAGGTAAGAAGGAGCGTCCCTTTATTTTATGTTTTTTAAATAATTAAATAATTAAACTGAAGAGGGGAAAAAAACTACCTCTAGTTTATGTGTGAGAGAGCATACAGAATATCCATGCATGTAAGTGTTCTTTTCCGATAGCCAATGGAACATGTTTAGTTTGCATAGAATAAGCCCTTGATTTTTCTCTCTGGATGTAATGAACATTTTGACTTCTAAAAACCATGGGGAAGCATTGTCTTTGGTTGACTGGGGGGGGGGGGGGCAAGCCATATCCTGCATGTGTGAAGAAATTAAACCTTTCCCCCCCCTATTCTGTATAATACATACTGGCTTTGTTTAACATCAGGGAAAGTTTCAAAATGCTATAGAAGTCTCTGATTTTAAAAACCCAGCCTACTTGGGTTGAGAATTCACAAATCCATTCTAGTTTGGAGGGGGCAACCTTAAAAATGTGCTTCTTTTTTTTGTCATTAGTTTAAGTGAGCTTTCATATGAAAATGAGACTTGTTTTCTGATTAATGAATTTGGTGAACTGTTCGTATCCTTACACGTCCATATTGCTCGCTTCTGTGAACTGGGAAAGAGAAGATACTTCGTAAAAGAGTTATGCCTGGATGGCTAAGTGAGTTTGAGTTTCTCAGTTGCTGCGTCTCTAGTTGGATGGTGTGAATTATACAGCCAAGGGAGCATAATTGAAGAAAAACCCAGATTACCACCTCTTCCTCCTCTTTCACAAATTAAACGCACTTGGTCTGTGGCTTCCTCAGCTGACGTTCTCCCGAGCATTTCTTCCCAAACTTGCCTGCTTGAGCAACATACTTCTTTATATGCCCATATGAACCTGGCAAACTATGGAATGTAAAGAAGTATGTATTTCAGGCACGGATCTTCGCGATGGTGCTCACGTACGCATGGTGGAAGGGGGGAAGAAAAAAAACGCCCTTTAAAAAAAAAAAAGAGGAAATTTAAAAAATATTATTATTTAATGCCTGACACAGCAGATCAGGGAGTCAACTGATGACTGAGTTCCAGCACATGTATTGTTCTGTCACTTTGCTTGTGTCAGCAGGTGAATTGCTCATCAGGACATTAAATATTCAATATGCTGACTGCGGTATGGGCTTTGAAAGACAACGCAGAGGAAATTTTACTGTCCACTTCTAGGCCTTTCTCTCTTGTCACGCTAGCAGAGGTTAGGGCCTCTCTGCTTTCTTCCCCTTTTAACTGGAGCACATTTGCCTGTAGTGCGCATGGATTGACCTGCAGTTCTTTAAAAAGAAAAAAGAAAAAGAAAAATCTGTATGTTTGAGAGGTACAGATTTCCATCTCGTAAATGAGATGGAAAAAGAGAGATTCCGAAAGGTGCAGGAAACTCTTAACGTAGCATTTTAGGCTGAGATGGTTTTTAACACACTCCTCTAGCCCTCTGGTGAGTTTTTTTTTTGCCATGTTGAAAAGTTATTATTATTATTTTTAACAGTACCTGCAGACCTTCCCAATCTCCATGACTTTGGGATTGAATGTAGATTTTTAACTCGGGGGTTTTAAAAATGGGGAGGGGGGGAATGCTGTGAAATCTGTTAACATTACATACACTGTCAAGGACCCAATTCACGGGGAACTCTTCTGCTTTTTAAAAAAATGTGTGCGTGTTTTTAGGAGGTTGTGTTTCAGAAAGTCTTTTTCCATTTATTCAATGATGCCATTTAGAAATCAGTCGTTTTTTGGTACAACCATTTCTTGCGCCGAACATGTTTGACTTAACGGTAGTTGCTGAATTAACCCATTTTTCAGGGTTTGCAAAAGACACTGAACCATAAAATGGTAACACTGGCTTAGGTTCTCATAACCCACTACCCACCCCTCATAAAGCTAATGGGAACATAATTTAGTTTTGTATGTTGTAGAAACACATAATATTTTGAACTGATTTGTTGGAAGTGCCCTACATGAACATAATCATTCTCAACTCTCACTGCAATTAAACCAGGCCCACTGGTTTTGCAAACCATGAATCTTTTATTGGTTTCATGCCTTCATCATGAAAAGGACTCCTATATTTTTGATTGACTTCAATGGCAGGATTTCTCTCCCCCCCACACACACATACTTTCCTGCACATTAACTCTTCCTGAACTTTTTCTCACTGGTGAACACAGAAAAGTATTCCCACACGGAATACCTGCAAGTCATCTCAAGTGGCCAATGAAAACTGAATGTCACCGAACACCTGACAAGCTTTAAGAGGTCTTGATCCGCCATCCCTTGAATTGATGGCCTGCCAACAGCAGATCTTCTCTTTGCAAATCTTAGCTTGGCTCTTGCTAAAAAGAAAAAAAAAAGTACTTTACCTTTCCCCCTTCCAAATTCTACCTTGCAAAAAGAGCTTGAGGATGGGCCGTCCGATTTTGCGTAGCGCAGGCCGGTGTGAGTGTAGGAAAACGACTTAAGGTTGCTGACCAAATTTGGGAGCCGCTGCAGAATTCTAGAAAGTATATTTTTATACAAATACGCCGCCAACTCGCCTGGGGGGCCTATTGATCTCAGATGACCTCTGCTCTTTAGGGGAGACTTATTGCAAGGCCAGGCTTTGGGCAGGCTACAACAGGTGTAAGGGAAATAATCTGGGTTAACGCCGGGCTGCCAAAAGCGGTGATCTTTGGCTTGAACAGCAGGTGCCTTCTCTAAGTATAGCCAATGACTGCAGAAGCAGGGAAATGAGAATGGTTCAAAGAGAGAGAGAGAGAGAGATGATTCATGATTCAGCGGTGGGAATGTCCAAGGGAGGAGGGTACAAGCTTGACAATTTTAAAGCTTTTGGGTTTGGATACCCAGAATTCTCCAGACAGGCTGGCTGGGAACTTCTGCAAGTTGAAGTCCGTAAGTTTTTCAAAGTCACCAAGGTAGGACATGAATCATGAATCATCACTCTCACCGTTCTTATTTCCCTGGGCTGCTTCTGCAGTCATTTGGGCTAAGGTGCATGGAGATACCGTGTTTCCCCCCCCAAAATAAGACAGGGTCTTATTTTCTTCTGTGTGACCAATGATAATAATAATATTAATCACCAGGAAGCTTCATGGTATGTGAAAGTCAAAGGAAAATCCAATTCTAATCCACCTTTTAGTTGAAGAACTCCAAAGTACGGATGTTCGTCTTAAATTGTAAACCCAACCAATTGCTCTCTGCTCCTAATTATAAATCATTATCTACCATAGCAGCTTCTGCACTGCATAGAATAGATGGAGGGATCCATACTGTGTTTCCCCAAAAATAAGACAGGGTCTTATTTTCTTCTGTGTGACCAATGATAATAATAATATTAATCACCAGGAAGCTTCACGGTATGTGAAAGTCAAAGGAAAATCCAATTCTAATCCACCTTTTAGTTGAAGAACTCCAAAGTACGGATGTTCGTATTAAATTGTAAACCCAACCAATTGCTCTCTGCTCCTAATTATAAATCATTATCTACCATAGCAGCTTCTGCACTGCATAGAATAGATGGAGGGATCCATACTGTGTTTCCCCAAAAATAAGACAGTGTCTTATTTTCTTTTGACCCCCCGAAATATGGACTTATTTTTCAGGAGATCTTATTATCTTTGAGGTGCGGGAGGCGGCGAACGTGGTCACTTCATGGCGGCTACTGTGTTGCAATATTTTTGGGGAGGGCTTATTTTCAGGGGAGGGCTTATTTTAGTGCATGCACTCAAAAGAGTGATTGTATTTATTATCCAGGGAGGTCTTATTTTCGGGGAAACAAAGTGATTGTCTTTTTAGAATCCTGGAGGTCACTCATCCCCTTCCATACTCAAAACTGCAGGCCTATCCTGGGTGCTGGCTGGTTTGAGAACATGTAAACCATCTCGGGACTCGGTCCATTAAATCTAAAGGGCATTTGTGGATTCTAGCTGAAATCATTGGTGCTTCTTTTTGTACAAGGAGCCTGGCTCATTAAAAATAGATCTGCTGAATTGTTGCACGTTGCATTTAAACTCAGATCTCATCCAGATGGATTTAAAAAAAAAAATCTCCCAGTTTTAAGCATTCACACCATGGAGAAGTGACTGTGGTGTTCTTTGATTAAGGTTCTACATTTAGGCAACACAAATGAAATGCACAGGTACAGTATAGGTGGTACCTTGCTCAACAGTAGTAACTGTGAAAGGGATCTTGGAGTCCTAGTGGACAACTATTTAAATATGAGCCAGCCATGTGCAGCAGCTGCCAAAAAAGCCAACACAGTTCTAGGCTGCATAAACAGAGGGATAGAATCAAGATCACCTAAAGTGTTAATACCGCTTTATAATGCCTTGGTAAGGCCACACTTGGAATACTGCATTCAGTTTTGGTCACCACGATGTAGAAAAGATGTGGAGACTCTAGAAAGATTGCAGAGAAGAGCAACAAAGAGGATTAGGGGACTGGAGACTAACATATGAAGAACGGTTGCAGGAACTGGGTATGTCTAGTTTAATGAAAAGAAGGACTAGGGGAGACATGATAGCAGTCTTCCAATATCTCAGGGGTTGCCACAAAGAAGAGGGAGTCAAACTATTCTCCAAGGCACCTGAGGGTGTAACAAGAAGCAATGGGTGGAAGCTAATGAAGGAGAGAAGCAACTTAGAACTGAGGAGAAATTTCCTGACAGTGAAAACAATTAATCAGTGGAACAGAAATTGCCTCCAGAGGTTGTGGATGCCCCAACACTGGAAGTCTTTAAGAAGATGTTGGATAGCCATTTGTCGGGAATGGTATAGGGTTTCCTGCCTGGGCAGGGGGTTGGACTAGAAGACCTCCAAGGTCCCTTCCAACTCTGCTATTGTATTGCATTATTGAGGCTTTTATGCACTCATAACTAGCGAGAAGAGAATATTTGTAGATCAGGGTTGAACTGTGGGGTGCTTGTTCTCTCCTCTTGGCAGTTTTCCTACAGACATTTCATGACCCAGCTATGTAACCTCATCAGTGCTAGATGATGATGATGATACGCAGCATTGATGAGGTTACCTAGATGGGTAGTGAAATGTCTGCAAAAAACCGCAAACAATCAAGCTCAGAGAGCACCGAAAATTCCCCAGTATATCCAACTTTCTTTTGTCCAAGGTGGTATATAATGTGCTCCCCTCTTTCCCCACAACAGCCCTACGTGATGTGATGAGTTGAACATGTGGACTGGCCCAAAATCAATCCGTGGGTTTCTGTGGCTGGGAGGGGGATCCAGAATCTGGGTCTTCCTGCCCCCTAGTCCAGTGGTTCCCAAACTTGGCAACTTTAAGACTTGTGGACTTCAACTCCCAGAATTCTCCAGCCAGCTCGGCTGGCTGGAGAATTCTGGGAGTTGAAGTCCACAAGTCTTAAAGTTGCCAAGTTTGGGAGCCACTGCCCTAGTCCCAATATTTCTGTGGCTAGATCTCAAGGGCTTTTGTCTGTAGGGTGGACTCCTATCTGATTCAGAGATAATCCTTGAAAAGAGGGGAGTGGGCTGCTTAGACATTCCCGACCCATAATTAGTTCTGCAACTGAAACCTGGCCATTCTCATGCCTGTTTCCGCGGGCACACATGTTTTATTACTATTTAAATCGCAACCCCGTTTTTTTTCTATTTATACGATTCGACGTGCACGTATTTGCAATACGATACGTCCTCTTGTTTCAAGAGGGCGTATGGCCATCCTAATCGCTATGGCTAAATGTAGTTTGCCAGATTGGCATAGTGACCTATTATTAAGCACAAGATGTCTGGCATTGCTAGAAATGTGGCACGAAGAAGAAGAAGAAAGTTAGGAGTCCTGCTTTCTATGGCTGGCAAACTACATCCAGCTCGGTGTGTGGTAAATTGCAAGGCCCTGTTTTGAGAAAATTTAATTTCAGGGTTGTTGGGGTGTTTCCCCCCCCCCCCCCAGTGGTGTCCTTGGTGCTTTCTGAGCTTGGTTATTTTCTTGCAGACGTTTCATTACCCAGCTAGGTTACATCTTCAGTGCTTTTGTTTTTAGATTGCAGCATTGGAAGTCCTTAACTTTCCCTGATTGTTTTCCCCCATGATGTCCAAATGAGAACTAATTAATTGAGCAAAATCTTTTTGAGCCGAGGTGGCGCAGTGGTTAGGGTGCAGTACTGCAGGCCACTTCAGCTGACTGTTATCTGCAGTTCAGCGGTTCTAATCTCACCGGCTCAAGGTTGACTCAGCCTTCCATCCTTCCGAGGTGGGTGAAATGAGGACCCAGACTGTGGGGGCGATATGCTGACTCTGTAAACCGCTTAGAGAGGGCTGAAAGCCCTATGAAGCGGTATATAAGTCTAACTGCTATTGCTATTGCTATTCCTATGTAACATGCTTAGGATGAATAATAATAATAATATTTTTATTTAGAGCAGGAGGGTTCAGAAACACTTGCTTACATCTATGCGTATTAATTTAGATTTATGAAACCCCCATAGTTTGCAGTAAAACCAAAAGTAATAAAGATTTTAGGCCAACAACAATTACGGTTTCGCTTTAAAAGTTTATGTTCTTAAAACCATACTGTTTTTCCTAAAGGCACAAAGAGGTTAGGGTCTGGAACGCAGCAGGAAATTGTGCACCTCAGCAATTTGGTGAGGCCGGATGCCAAGTTGCTGCAGGCCAAGCTCACAGCATCCATGGGCCAATTTCCTCAGGTGATCTCAGTCAGCGGTGAAGGGTATCACCTCAAGAAAAAGGCCTTCTCTCAAAAGATCCTGGGCCCAAATTGTACAGAAAGCATCGTGAATCTTCTCCTGAGACAAATTAGCAGCCAGTAGAGGCCATCTTGAGGGATGCAGTGGCTCAGTGGCTAAGACGCTGAGCTTGTCGATCAGAAAGGTCGGCAGTTCGGCGGTTTGAATCCCTAGCGCCGCGTAACAGAGCGAGCTCCCGTTCCTTGTCCCAGCTTCTGCCAACCTAGCAGTTCGAAAGCATGTAAAAATGCAAGTAGAAAAATAGGGACCACCTTTGGTGGGAAGATAACGGCATTCTGTGCTCCTTCGGCGTTTAATCATGCCAGCCACATGACCACGGAGACGTCTTCAGACAGCGCTGGCTCTTCGGCTTTGAAACGGAGATGAGCACTGCCTCCTAGAATCGGAAACAACTAGCCTGCATGTGCGAGGGGAATCTTTACCTTTAGAGGTGATCTTGGGGGTTTGAAAGCTGAGTGGTTAAGGAGCTGAAATCAGCTCGAAAGCTGACAACAGGGTTCAAGACCTAAGTGCCGCGGGATGAGGCAAGCTCCCATTCTTGCCCTGGCTTCTTCCCACCTAGCAATTGGAAAGCATATGAGTAGATAAATAGGTACCCGTTCGGTGGGAAGGTAACAAGGTTCTGTCTTGGCATATAATCATGCTGGGCACATGACCACAGAAATGTCTTTGGACAATGCTGACTCCCTCAGCTAAGGAATGGAGGCAAGCACCTTCCCCTAGAATCAGACAACGACTGGGCAGGGGAAACCTTTACATTTAGCTTATAAGCCATTTAACAGTGTATGACATGGTTTCTGAATCATCCTAGATCCCCGTCTCACTGTGGAAACTTGATTCTATCAAACTTTCCAAGAAGGAACTCAAAGACAGGCCCAAGTTATCAAGTTTGGAAGTTATCGTTGCATGTATTTTGAAATAATTTTCTTCCAAGGTGAGAAAAAAAATATGTAGGCAGTCCTTGACTTACAACCATTAATTTAGTGACCGAAGTTACAACAGCACTGAAAAATTTTGGCCTGCGGTACCCGCACTTATAACCATTACAGCATCCCCACAGTCACGTGATCAAAATTGGCAATTGGCTTGTATTTACGACAGTTGTAGCATCCTGGCGATTGCCATTTGCAACCAGCCAGCTTCTGACGCGTAAAGTCAATGATGGAAGCCGGATTTGCCCAACGACTGGGTGATTTGCTTAACCACGCTGATTTGCTTAACAACTGTGGCAAAAAAGGGCCGTAGAATCAGATGCAAATCACTTAACAACCGCTGTGCTTAACAACGGAAATTCAAGGTCCCAGTTGTGTCTCAGACAAAGACTTAACTGCGGTCGGCATATGAGGTTGTTAACTATCCAGAGGCTCTGAGATGAGATGGATGGTGTAGAAATTGAATTAATTAATTAAATATCAACCAGAGGTGATTGGGTCTTTTGCCTCCACTTACAAGGGTGAAGAACTATGGCTCTCTTCTAACTGGTGGACTTCAACGCCCAGAATTCCTGAGCCAGCCAGGTATTCGGGGAGTAGAAGTCCATAAGTCATAACAGGACCATAGTTCCCCATCTCTGATGTTGTTGTTGTTAGTTGCAAAGACGTGTCCGACCCATCTTCTGGAGTCGATTTAAGCTCACTCCTACTGCTTCAGAGACTCCATCCAGCCACCTCATTCTCTGCCGTCCCCTTCTTCTTTTGCCCTCCACCTTTCCCAGCATGAGGCTCTTCTCCAGTGAGCCCTTCCTTCTCATTAGGTGTCAAAAAGTATTTGAGTTTCCTCTTCAGGATCTGTCCTAAAGAGCAGTCAGGGTTGATCTCCTCTAGGACTGACCGGTTTGATTGCCTTGCAGTCCAAGGGAGTCCAATCTCTTGCAGTCCAACTTCTGACCTCAGGATGCTAAGAAACTGAGTCCGATGGAGAATCCCTCGTCCAATGGAAAGAAAGGACAAGAATGCAACCCAGAGCGTGATAATGACCACATCCTTTGGGTTGTGTTCACACCACTCAAATTAGCCTCTCCATCTTGTCTGGATTCAGCTTTGATTTATTACTCTGTCTGCAGCCCAGAATTGACTAGGTAGGCATCTTCACCGCAGCTTTGAAAAGATGTTTCACCCTTCCCTTCTGCAGATTGTAGTAGTGCGCTTTAGAAAAGAATGCAGTTCAACGTTAACATTGGTGAGTGTATTCTCTAGAACTAGCATTAAGGCATGGCGTTTAGGGGGCACGTTGGTCTCTTAGCCTCAATGTTGTAACAGTGAAATGGAGACCAGACTCGGTGTAATTCAGCTCAAACGTGGTTTGATTCGATCTGTATACTCTTATAATTTGGTGTGACTCCTTATTGTAACTCCCGAACAATTAATTTGTTTTTGTTATTCTAAAAAGTCAGTTTTTATGCCAAGTCATCTACCACTGATGAAGCGGCATAAGGACATGCTAAAATATTTTCAAAGTGATAAAAAGACCTCAAAAATCCCTATTTGCTCTTAATACTTTATAGCATGATGCAATCTTTTAAAAATCACACCATGAGTGTTCAGAAATTAACCTTCGCTCTGCAGTAAAATTATATTTCCTAAATTTAAGAGATGTTCTTTTTCTTTATATTGCTCATATTTTTTGTTTTCAGATCACACTATATTCCAAAATTGAACCAATTTTGTGTCTGCTGTAAGATACTAATTTCTTGGTTATCTCTTAATTGTTGTCTATTGTTGCAAATGTAGGGGAAATTTAATTTTTTTGAAGAACAATATTGCAATTGTTAGGGGGTTATTTTTGTTTTTGCATAAAGCACTTTATTCCGAAACCAGAGACAATTCTTTCAGCAGCTTCTTTGAGTTTATATATTCTTTTTCCATTTGGATTGCATTTCTATTTGCTTATTTGTTTACAAGGATTGCTAGATTCCAGCACCGGTTGATATTAATGAAATGCATTTTTTTTCATGCTATTTTGATTTCTTCTAATTTTCCCCTCCCCTACGAATTAATATTCTTGTTAATTAAAAGGAATTACATTAGAATGTGAGCAAACCATGCAGGATGAAATTTTTATGTAAATATTTAAGTGGTTCTAAATTGGGGGGACGGGCTTGGCTTTATGATGTTTTAAGAACTTTGAGCCAAAAACTGCTAAAAAAAGAAAAGGAAAGGAAAGGCGGGTTAGAAGCAGTTAAAGGATGTGCTAGAAAAGGGAGAATAGAATAGAAGAATAGAATAACAGAGTTGGAAGGGATCTTAAATGTACAGAAATGCAATGTTGCATGCATTTTATGTGTGCCGTTTCCCATAATGTATACCTGTGCATAATAATAACTAGACAAACCGGCAACTGTTGGGTTGTCGTTTCAGAGATCTTTCCTTATCTAAACAGAGAAACAGAATAATAGAATTACAAGAGTTGGAAGAGACCTTGGAGGTCTTCTAGTCCAACCCCCTGCTTAGGAAGGAAACCCTACACCACTTCAGACAAGTAGTTGTCCAATCTCTTCTTAAAGACTTCCAGTGTTGGAGCATTTACAACTTCTGGGGGGGTAAGTTGTTCCACTGATTTATTGTTCTAACTGTCAGGAAATTTCTCCTCAGTTCTAAGTTGCTTCTCTCCTTGATTAGTTTCTACCCATTGCTTCTTGTCCTGCCCTCAGGTGCTTTGGAGAATAGCTTGACTCCTTTGTGGCAGCCCCTGAGATATTGGAACATTGCTATCATGTCTCCCCTGGTCCTTCTTTTCATAAGATTAGACATACCCAGTTCCAGCAACCGTTCTTTATATGTTTTATCCTCAAGTCCCCTCAGAAATACTTTGATGGAAGTGATCTAAATGTAATTTAAAAGCCCATTTTTGGGGTGGATCCAAGCAATAAGTACTTTTCTCCAGAAATGATGCATCAGGATGATACAGAAAAATACGTAGTAAATTTAAAATGCTCAGAATGGATGGCTTTAAACTTTAACATTGACTTTAATGATCCTTAATAACTTTTCTTTTAATAACAGCATTTATATTTATACTGATCTCACCCAATAGTCTTTCCTACCCCCCACATCATTCAGAACAGATACGATTTCCAATCTCTTTTGTCTCTGAAATGAATAGAAAATAAATCACTTAGAAACAACAGCAAAAAGTTATACAGGTGGTCTTTGACTTAAAATAGTTCATTTAGTGGCCACTTGAAGTTGCAATAGCATTGGAACAAAAATGACTTGTGACCGTTTTTCACACTTAGGACTAGTGTTGGGTGCCCATGATCACATGAGCAAAATTCAGACATTTGGAAACTGACTCGTATTTATGACGGTTGCAGTGTCTAGGAGCCTTTTGATCCCCTTTTGTGACTATCTGACCAGAAAAGTCAACGGGGAAGCCAGATTCACTTCACAAATGAGTTGCTAACTTAACAACTGTGACAAGAAAGGTCGTAGAATGGGACACAACTTACCGTACTTTTTGGAATATAAGACGCACCTTTTTCCCTCAAAAAAGAGGCTGAAAATCTGGGTACGTCTTATACACTGAATACAGCATTTTTTTGCCTCACGAAAACCCACCCCCTTCACCACAATGGCCGTGCATAGCTTTTAGGAGGCTTCCAGAGTGCTCCTGGGGGCTGGGGAGGGCAGAAATGAGCGAAAAATGGGCTGGTTTTTTGCTCAATTTTGCCCCCCTAAGCCCCCAAGAGCACTCTACAAGCCTCCTAAAGGCTATTCATTCCCTTTTTTGAAAAAAAGGGCCCATTTTCACAAAAAAACAGGCTGTTTTGGGGAGGTTTGCAGAGTGCCAAACCTCTTTTTTTAATTTGCCTCTTCAAAATCTTGGTGCGTCTTATACTCCAGTGCGTCTTATACTCCGAAAAATACGGCACTTAACCAGTGTCTCACTTAGCAACAGAAATGTTGGGCTCAGAAATTGTGGTCGCCTGTCAAGGACTACCTGTAGTCCTTGTAAATTTCCATAGCATGACTGCTAACCTCGTTTGCCACACTTTATTCAAGCCTGCCAAGTCATTCAGCCAAAAACATTGAAAAATTCAAGAACCGTCTTCCACACAGATTGGTGAGGATTTGTTTTAACTGCCAGTGGTGGAAACAGGAGCTCTGAGGATTGTAAAAGCTGTAAATCTGGTGAGCCAAATTAGTTACATTTTTCTATTTTACAATGCTCCACAAAATTTCCTCTTTCTGTATTCCACTTCCTCACACGTACAAAAATGAACATTTCGGTTGTGTTTGACAAAGTCCTGAATATTATTCTGTTTCACCGAATAGAGTTGAAAGGACCTCGGATGTCTTCTAGCCCGACCTCTGCTGAAGCAGGAGACCCTATATTCAGGCAAGAGATTGTCCAATCTCTTCTTGAAAACCTCCTGTGTTGGAGCACCTTCAATTTTCTGAAGGCAACTTCTGTTCCACTGCTTAATTGTTCTCAATGTCAGGAAATTTCTCCTTAGTTCTAGGTTGCTTTTCTGCTTGATTAATTTCCATTCATTGCTTCTTGTCCTGCCTTCGGGTGCCTTGGAGAATAGTTTGAGTCCCTCTTCTTTGTGGCAACCCCTGAGATACTGGAAGACTGCTATCATGTCTCCCCTAGTCCTTCTTTCCATTAAACTAGATATACCCAATTCCTGCAACCATTTTTCATGATGTTTTGGCCTCCCATCCACTAATCGTCTTTATTGCTCTTCTCTGCATTCTTTCCTACATCTTTTTTAGAATATGGTGAGCAAAACTGGATGCGGTATTCCAGATGTGATCCTCTTAAGGTTTTACAATTTTGTTTTTTTATTGTTCATAATTATAGTTTTATAATTTTATATGGATAAATTTGGCAAAACAGAAAAACTGGAGAAAAGCACTGATTTTTTTTTTTTAATTTGACAACTTTTAAAAATGTTTTCTTGGCCACAGATATTCATAACGTGGGGGGTTCTTTATTTCTTTTGAGCCATGGAGAATATCTTTATGTGCCTGATTTTGAATAAATCATCAAATTCCATAACGGGGGGGGGGGGGTTGGTTGCAATTTCAGTTTAGTGACACATGCATCAAAAGCAGCAAAGCATTTTCTTACACTAGGATGCATGTACTGCTTCTGTTTTTTTAATTAAATGCAGGAGAAAGGAGTATATCAGCAGTCTTATTTAAAACTGTTGACCCATTCTGAAAAACGTTGCATTGAGAATAAACTGCTATTAAGCGTGATTAGATTGACCTGCAGTACAGATGTTTTCGCTGCTGCAGTGTAAGTCAATCAAAAGGAACATCACTTGGATTGGGTGGGGAGGGAGGGAGGAAGGGAGAGGGAGAGAGGAGCGGGGGAGAGAGATTGAGATTGAGATTAACTGGTCCAGGCTCCTTTCATTTTTGATTCATGTGTCCATTCAAAAGGGGTACCATAGTTTTATTTTATTTTAGAAAGGATATGTGTATCCTGGGGAAAGTGTTAATTGCTAGCATTTTAGCAGCAATGGAAAGTGTGGGACTCCGATCAACTGAATCAAGAGGTAAAAAAGGAAAATGTGCTTGTTCAGGATTTAGGCAACTGGGCACGTTTGATTGCAGAATAGATCTGCACTGCAGCGCATTATTATCTCTCGCTACAGAGTTTGGGTTAAGCGGGCAGGGAATCCCTCCTCTTCTCCAGCCCATGTTGAGCCAGGTAGCGTGGGATTGTTGGCCCAAAGGTATGGCAGTCCCTCCTTGCCCCAACCTCATAGGTTCAGACTTCCCGCCTAGCTAGCTAGTCCTGGCTAACTTTGAAAAAGCTAATTAGGAAATGAAGTTTGAAAGAAGGCAATGGGCAATTATTTTTAGATTGTTTCTTAAAAAAAAGTACTGTATATGGATAGGCTAGGGCTGAAATTCTGCAGGTTTTGACAGGTTCTGGAGAACCGGTAGCGGAAATTTTGAGTACTTTGGAAAACCGGCAAATACTTCCTCTGGCTGGACCCAAAGTGGGATGGGAATGGAGATTTTGCAGTATCCTTCCCCTGCCACACCCACCAAGCTATGCCCACAGAACCGATAGTAAATAAAATTGAATTTCACCCCAGGTATAGGCCCATGTGGTCTTCAGAAGTCAAGCTTATTTCAAGAGAGATTTTATCTTCTCTTCTTCTTCCTCTTCCTCCTCCTTCCCCTTCTCCTCTCCTCCTCTTCCTCTGCCTCTGTCTCCATCTCCTTCCTTTTCATTCTCCTCCTCTCCTCCTCCTCCTTCTCCTCTGTCTCCATCTCCCTTATTTCTCCTTCCTCCTCCTCTTCTTCTTCCCCCTCCTCCTTTTCCTCTGTCTCCATCTCCCTTCCTTCTCCTCCTCTTATAGCAATAGCAGTTAGACTTATATACCGCTTCATAGGGCTTTCAGCCCTCTTACAAAGTCAGCATATCGCCCCCACAGTCTGGGTCCTCATTTCACCCACCTCGGAAGGATGGAAGGCTGAGTCAACCTTGAGCCGGTGAGATTAGAACCGCTGAACTGCAGATAACAGTCAGCTGAAGTGGCCTGCAGTACTGCACCCTAACCACTGCGTCACCTCGACTCTTCCCTCTCCTCCATCTTTTTATTATTTATTGATTGATTGAACAAATGAAGTCTGCATGCTTCAATCTTCTAAAATATATGTCACATTCTAATATCCATTGTGTGACTTTTTCGGTCAAGTGCATATCGGCAATGAACAAAAGTTAGAACCATGATAAATTACAGCCCCGTGAGTTCAAGTAGAAAACGAGACAAAAAGGGACTAAACAACTAATTCATGGTATGCTGCTGTCTGGAATCTCTAATTCAAATTAGTACATGGAACTGTGTTTTGCTTTTATTTTAGAAGTTGGCATTACCCAGTCCAATGTAAAAAGCGTATCTTGACGTTTCTCTGATATCACTGCTTTAGGAAAAACTCTGCAGGGTTGTTGTTGGTCCTTCCCATTCACCCTTTGTCCTCGTCCTCTGAATCTGCATTTCCTTTTTTCCCCCTTTTGCTCTGTCTTCTCTTTTCTAATATCCATTTTTAATTTCTCTTCTGCTTTTGGTGGCCCCCTAGCATAACGTGTAAACATATTGCTAGTGCCTACATTAAACGTTTTGGAGGAAATAAAGATGCTATAATAAAAACTCACTGTGGAAAATTGCAGTGACATATCTAGTCTCCCCCCCCCACCTTTAACATTTAGCAAGGGAAAAATATTAACAGGAGGCCAGCCTACTGGCTATATTCAAACAATATGCATAAATGGATTGTTTAAAAAGTAGAAGCTGCATCTATTACAATGTGTTGTGTAGAGTTGCGTTTGTGTTCTCACCGTCAGGAAATTTCTCATCAGTTCTAAGTTGCTTCTCTCCTTGATCAGGTTGCAATAGTTAGACTTATAGTTAGACTTATATACCGCTTCATAGGGCTTTCAGCCCTCTCTAGGCGGTTTACAGAGTCAGCATATTGCCCCCAACAATCCGGGTCCTCATTTTACCCACCTCGGAAGGATGGAAGGCTGAGTCAACCTTGAGCTGGTGAGATTTGAACAGCTGAACTGCTGAACTGCAGTCAGCTGAAGTAGCCTGCAGTGCTGCATTTAACCACTGCGCCACCTCGGCTCTTAGGTTCCACCCATTGCTTCTTGTTCTACACTCAAGTTCCTTGGAGAATAGCTTGACTCCCTCTTCTTTGTGGCAACCCCTGAGATATTGGAAGACTGCTATCATGTCTCCCCTAGTCCTTCTTTCTATTAAACTAGACATACCCAGTTCCCGCAACCGTTCTTCATATGTTTTAGCCTCCTGTCCCCTAATCCTCTTTGTTGCTCTTCTCTGCACTCTGCACAATGGAATGACCAAGGGGAATGGCAAGGAGAGAGCAACTTCCTGCTGGCCGGACCACCGCTGACCACTTCCCAGCAACCAATGGTGGGACTGATCTGCCTGGGTGATGAAGGTCTCAGGACTGGTCTCCTGAACTTCTGGGCAGCAACAGTATGGTTGCATTGAAGCGACCACACATTTGCCAAATTTCCATCCCCTGGATGTGATGGGTACCAAATTTGAATGCATGGAAGTTAGCCCATTTGACTCTGGAGAGTCTCAAGTCATCCAGTTCATGGTTGTCCCAAAGGTGCTTTTTCAGAAGACAACTAGACTTTGTTTTCCCCTGAAGACATTTTGCTTCTCATCCAAGACGCTTCTCCAGTTCTGACTCCACCACTCACTCAGGACTGAAGAAACTTCGTAAAATGTGAAGCAAAACATCTTCAAGGAAATACAAAGTCCTTTTGAAAAAAAGTATCTTTGGGTTAGTCGTATGTGGGACCTTGGTTCAAAAATGCTTGCCCTCGATGCCCTGTTTTTGCCCAGTTAAAAAGGTTACAGAATGAGAATTTTAGTAATTTATAAATTCCAAAACTTCAGGAGCACCATCTGAACACCATCGGCATTGACAAACCCATCATCAGTCAATTGCAAAAGGCAGCCTTACTTGGAAAACCTTATATCCTGCGACAATAGCTTTCATGTTATTAAACAGCAACATCTGGCTATCTGAGGTCTTTGCAAAGTGTTCAATAGATGGACAATAAAACCAAATCCAGTCTAAACGTTTGGCTGACTGCGTGACCAATGATAATATTAATCGCCAGGAAGCTTCATGGTATGTCAAAGTCAAAGGAAAATTAAATTCTAATCCACGTTTTAGTTGAAGAACTCCAAAGTACTGATGTTCATATTAAAATATAAACCTAATCAATTGTTCTCCGTTCCTAATTATAAATCATTATCTACCATAGTAGCTTCTGCACTCCATAGAATAGATGGAGGGATCCATACTGTGTTTCCCCAAAAATAAGACAGTGCCTTATTTTCTTTTGACCCCTGAAATAAGCACGTGGCCTTATTTTCAGAGATGTCTTATTATTTTTGAGGTGCAGGAAATGGCGAGCATGATTACCTCATGGCTGCTGCTATGTTGCAATATTTTTGGGGAGGGCTTATTTTAGCACATGTACTCAAAAGCCCAATTGGACTTATTATCCAGGGAGGTCTTATTTTGGGGGGAAACAGGGTAAGTCTTTTAGCAACTAGAGAGATTTCAATAGACAAATGAGTTGCTATTATAATATCTGACTTGAATGTATCCTGCTTGTTTGAAATTGTGATTCGCTCTGACAAGCATTGGAAGAAATAGGATGACAGTGGGAAGTTGGGTGTATCAAACCTAGGCCATTGATCCATTAATGTCGAAGCATTTTTTAAAAAATAGATACTTTTGTTTAGGACATTTAAAATAAAGGATTAAGCCAGGAACAAAAAAAATGGATAGCTAAGTTTATTCGGCAATGTCATGTTATCACAATATAGGATTCTGATCTGTTAAACCTTTAAGGTTTGGTACAAAGAGAACAAGAGAAATTTCTGATAGCTATTTCATGTATCGTTTTAGGGGTTTTTAAATACAAAATTGCTATAACAATTTCCAGGTTTTTTTCCCCCCTGAGAGTAAGACACAAGGCAAGTTTATGGAAAGAAATCTAGAAACTTGTGGAA
The DNA here is from genome assembly GCF_051295495.1 of Thamnophis sirtalis. NCBI lineage: Eukaryota > Metazoa > Chordata > Lepidosauria > Squamata > Natricidae > Thamnophis > Thamnophis sirtalis. The sequence continues at coordinate 88,827,165 of NW_028261387.1, forward strand.
TTTCTGGAGACCACAGACAGACCGATGGAAGTGGCTTTCCATATTTTTGCCTGCTTCTTCCAATATGGTACCTTGATCAATAGCAGTAACTATGAGAGGGATCTTGGAGTCCTACTGGACAACCATTTAAATAGGAGCCAGCTGTGTGCAGCAGCTGCCAAAAAAGCCAACACAGTTCTAGGCTGTATCAACAGAGGGATAGAATCAAGATCACGTGAAGTGTTAATACCATTTTATAATGCCTTATAATGGTAAGGCCATACTTGGAATACGGCATCCAGTTTTGGTCACCATGATGTAAAAAGGATGTGGAGACTCTAGAAAGAGTGCAGAGAAGAGTAACAAAGATGATTAGGGGATTGGAGGCTAAAACATACAAAGAACAATTGCTGGAACTGGGGATATCTAGTTTGATGAAAAGAAGGACTAGGGGAGACACGATAGCAGTGTTCCAATATCTCAGGGGTTGCACAAAGAAGAAGGAGTCAAACTATTCTCCAAAGTGGGTAGAACAAGAAGCAATGGGTGGAAACTAATCAAGGAGAGAAGCAACTTAGAACTAAGAACTAACAATTAATAGGTGGAACAACTTGCCTCCAGAAGTTGTGAATTCTCCAACACTGGAAGTTTTTAAGAAGATGTTGGATAACCATTTGTCTGAAGTGGTGTAGGGTTTCCTGCCTAAGCAGTGGGTTGGACTAGAAGACCTCTAAGGTCTCTTCCAACTCTGTTATTCTATTCTATATATTTTTTTACTTTCTAAACCCAGTGACAGTTTTGAACTTTTTTTTGGTGGTCTCTCATCAGGTTCTGTTTAGCTCCAAAGCCTAAAAGAGGACTGTTAAAAAAAGCAGAAATGAAAGAATGGAGTTAAAATGAAAGAACAAAGTATTTCTACTTGTGCGTCACTGGCCAATTACAGATAGCCCTCGACTTACGACCATAAAAATTGAGCCTGGAATTACCATCAAAAATGGAGCCAGTTGTTAAAATGGGTCACCCTGTGACAGTGTCCCATTTTATAACCTCTTTTTTGTGTAGTGGTCGTTAAGTGAACACAGCAATCTTAAAGCCAATGCTGTGACTGTTAACTGAATTCACTATTTGCAATGGGCATTTTTGCCAGCAAAAGAAAAATGCCTCCATGGCAAAATGTTGTAAATTGCCATAATTCTGACCAATGGCTAAGGTCTCAAATGCAATCACGATGTGATCAGGTGGGGGAGGGGGGGCTACTGTTGGAACAAATCTGGGTCGTAACTAACCATGGGAAAATCTACTATAATTTTGCCAGTTGTAAGTCAAGGACCTATAATTTCCAGTATTTCTACTTTAAATCATCCTGCCCTGTCATATAGCTCGTGTTTTTCTTGCACCTTTCCCAAACATACAAACAGTTCGTCTTCGGCTTATGATGCACCATTGAGCCCAACATTTTTAGTTGCTAAGCAAGACAAGTTGCCCCATTTTACGACTTTGCTTGCCACAGTTTTTAAGTCAGCAACACAGTTGTTAAATGAATCTGCCTTCCCCATCGATTTTGTTGCTCCGAAGGTCGCAAAAGGGGAATGGTGTTATCACAGGGACATTGCAACTGTCCTAAATGCATCCCTCAAAATTTGATAACACGACCCTGGTGGATGCTTCAACGGTCGTAAGTGTGAAAAATGGCCACACGTCACTTTTTCCCCAGTGCCGTCGTAACTTTTGAATGGTCACTAAACAAATGATTGCAAGTTCAAGGACGCCCCGTAGTTTCCTCAAGGAAGCATTCAGAGGCAATCTGATTGAACTTTGGCAAACTTTATAGATTTAAATCTACCCATTATGACTTCCCACTTCCCACTCTCTCGGCCTTCCGTAAAGCCACTAAAACCTGGCTGTTCCGGCAGGCCTGGGGCTGTTGACCCCAAAATACAGTCCAGCCCCACTTAGAACGGAGTGTATGGTGTGTTTTTAAATCTACCTTTTCTTTCTCTTCCTCTTTGATTTATTTTGTATTGTAAGCCGCCTGGAGTCCTACGGGATTGGGCGGCATATAAATGTTATTAAACTTTAAACTTTATAAAGGTCTGACGATCCTTTCATTTTTTCAGGGTAGAGGAAAAAATGGGATGCAGAAAACTGGCATTTTAAGGCATGCGTGGTCTCCCTGGGTATGGATAGTAAGCTTCTTTGCAAATATATAGATACAGATACCCATCCCAAAGGGGTTGGAAAATTTGCAAAGGAGGTGGAATATCATTCAGGGCGCCCTGTCTCGTACTTGCATAAGTCAGCAGGATGCAGTCTAGCCACGTGTGCAATCTCGTTTTGCTCACTTATGCACAATACAATAGCTGCTCTTCCCCGCACCCCGCCACCCCCCATCCCGTGTCATTCTGAAAGCCAAGCTAATGGAATAATGCAGTGTCTTTCTCTCTCTCCCTGTATAGGATACGCAATCCGATTGGCACTCTAGACACAGATGCCGCTCGATCCATATCTTATTTTTATCTGGCCTTAGATCTAAGCAAATTATTTTTTTTTGGTTCCTTCCAGCACTGAGTACATTTCTGCAAACTCTCCTTAACCAAATCCACACCTTTCGCTTTCCAATTTGTAGGCTTGCACTTCAATAATCAAATTATTTGAGGAGGCTGCCGCTTACTTAAGACTATTTTTTCCCCTTTTGCGTCAAGACAGTTACAAAGAATATATTAAGCGGTCCTGCTTACTCTCTGCTGCCCGTCAGCTCCTTGCCAACGGTTCCACCACAAAACAGCGGACGACAAAATTGCGGTCGACGAAAGCGCATATGTGATGTCATCACAGCGCGACGAAAAAGATCGAAAAATGTAAAAATAAAGCTAAAACCTTACCCTAACCCCCCCAAACCTAACCCTAAACCTAACCCTAAACCTAACCCTTAACCTAACCCTAACCCTAACCCTAAACCTAACCCTTAACGTAACGAAAAACCTAACGCTAATCCTTAACCTAACGGTAAACGTAACGCTAACGCTCTAACCCTAACCCTAACCCTTAACCTAACCCTAACCCTAACCCTAACCCTTAACCTAACCCTTACCTTTATGTGAATCGGCTTGCTGTAATTTAATTTTTATTTCAATTTTTCGATCTTTTTCGTCGCGTTGTGATGACGTCACATAGGCGATTTCGTCGAGCGCGCTTTTGTGGAACGCGCTTTTGACGGGTCACGCTTGCCAACATGTCCCATAAGTGTTTTTCCAAAAGGCAACTGGACTTCCTTGGTTTTTCCTTGAAGACATTTCGCTTCTCATCCAAGAAGCGTATTCGGTTCTCACTGAAAACTGAAGCCAGAACTGAAGAAGCTTCTTGGATGAGAAGCAAAACATCTTCGAAGGAAAAACCAAGAATGTCCAGTTGGCTTTTGAAAAAGGACCTTTGGTACAATCATGACTTGGATGACAGAGAATCTTCATGGACTCCTTGCCATCTTCTTCCATTAGTGGACAGATCATTTCCTTGACATTTTTCTTATTTCTTACATGTTGAAAGAAATCTCCTTCTCCTTCTCCTTCTCCTTCTTTATTACTATTACTATTATTATTACTATTATTGCTGACATCTGTTTTAGTCTTAGTTCATTCTGACTTTCCTGACTTCATCGTTGCAGATTCGGACTATTTGCTGGTATTCTATTTAATTATATGTCCCTCTTTCTGTTTTTTATGTTTGTCCTTTTTTCTCCTCTAAGTATGTCACAGAGTTCTTTATAAGCATGCTGGTGTATCCGTGTCCGGCTGTATGCATGTGAATTCTGTTTAGGTAGGGGGAAAAAATGGATTAAACAGCATTATGAGTTGGAGAAGGTGATAAACTTTGCTTATAATTTTTACTTTTTTTGTGGGAGAGCGGAAGAAGAGGAAATGCATACAGTATATATCTTATAAGAATGCAATGCCAAGGCACCTGATATATCCTGAACAGATGTAGGGAGTGTGTGTGTGTGTTTGTGTGTGTGTTGGGGTGTGTGTGTGTTTAAATCACCCTGGTGTTGGAGACGTGAGTTGCTCTATATGCCCACATAAGGCCAGTATGTGGCCGAGTGCTTCACCCTATCTAGAAAATCCCATGGAGACCCTCAGTCAAGCCAAAAGGACTGTAGAACAGTTGATATAAATAGTCTTCATTCTCAGCTGCCCTGAAACTGTATTTGGAAGCTATCTGGGCAATCAAGAGGCACAAGGCCACCTCTTGATAGCCGAGTGTAGAAGTGCAACGTGATCAGTTCGCAAACAGCTGTAGGGACCAGAGTTACTGCTGGAAAGTCCGTAGATAGGCACATCCACAGCAGGCATTTCGGGGGCCAAGGAATTCAGAGAGCGAACAGCGACTGAGGATAAAGTTCATTTCCAAAAGAACAGGACACCAGAGACTAATTATGAAAGTCACACGATCGCCTTTGGAGCCTGTGAATGACTAGCTGTTCTTTTTTTAACTGTGGTTGAAGCCAGAAGGTAGAGGTAAAACCTTTTCGGAAGAGTTCAGAAGGGAGGGAGGGAGGATAGGAAAGGAAAAGAAAGGGGGGGAAAAAGAAAGGAAGAAAAAGAAAAGAAGGGAAAAGAAGGAAAAGAGAAGAGGAAAGAAGGAAGAAAAAAGGAGAAAGAAGAAAAATGTAGAAGGAAGTTAGGAGAAAAGGGAGAAAAAGAGGGCAAGAAAAGAAAAAGGGAAGGAAGGAGATAGTGAAAGAAAGAAAGAAAAGAGAAAAAGAAAGAAAGAAAGCAGGTGTGTTGAGGAAGGAGGAGGTAACTCATGGCAAAAGCATGTAAAATTGTAGCTTCCTAATCTTTATGGCAGGGTTATCTGCTTTTGTGCCGTAACAATTATGGTGGCATATTATGAGAATCTCTTAAGATTACGATTGCCAATTCTACATTCAGAGAGCGCATCATTAATCTCAGTGTTTTAAGGGAGAAAAAGAGAAAAGGGAGAGAGAGAAAAAGAAAGTTGTTCCCTTCATATTCTGGGAATGTTACCTCTGCCCACACCCAACCCCGTTAAAAAAAAAAATCCAATTGGCAAAAATGATAAGGGCAAAATTGTTGGAACCTGACCTAGCAAGATTCTTCTGATATTCTAATCCTATTTATCTGCCCTTTAAAAATCCTTTTTAAATACTCTTTCTATACTTTCGAGTCCAGCTCTACTTTTTAGGACTATTTTACAACAAATGATGGAATTATTATTGTATTATTATATATTGTACAGTTCGGCAGTTCAAATCCCTAGCGCCGCGTAACGGAGTGAGCTCCCGTTACTTCTCCCAGCTTCTGCCAACCTAGCAGTTCAAAAGCACAAAAAAATGCAAGTAGAAAAAATAGGGACCACCTTTGGTGGGAAGGGAACAGCGTTCCGTGGGCCTTCAGCGTTTAGTCATGCCGGCCACATGACCACGGAGACGTCTTCGGACAGTGCTGGCTCTTCGGCTTTGAAACAGAGATGAGTACCGCCCCCTAGAGTCGGGAACGATTATCATGTATGTGCAAGGGGAACCTTTACTTTATTCTTCTTTGATGCATCAGACATCAAAATGTCTTAAACCTTTATTTATTATTTTGGGGTGGGTCTTATTAAGGGCCCCTTCATTTAAAGACATAAATCCAATGTCATGGGCTTCTGCTGATTCCCAGAACTGTCTTTTTTCTCTCCTTGTAGAGCACTGGACTAATTTTGGAGCATTATGGAGCATAGATAGACAACAGTTCTTCCATTTTCCCCTAGCATGTTTTTTTTTGGGTGGGTGGGGGGGAAGCTTTTTTGAAATGTAGTATTCATTACAGTAGATACGATCGCTGCAAACCATCCGAATTCACTGGGAAAAAAAAGCCAGATTAAGTTGGCTTTTCAGGAGCATCTCAGTGAATCAATTTTGTGATTGTTGTTATAAAACTGGTATCGATATGAGATCTGGTCTGGATGCACTTTAAAAACTAAAACATTCTCTTGAGGGATGTCACAGGGATTTGTTCCCCCTTTTGCTGTTTCACATCTATTTAAAGCTGGTGAGACAGGTCATCCGGCCGTTTGGAGTGTGAGACCATCAACATACTTATTTATTTATTAGATTTTTTGCCAAGAGGCTGCCTGACTCCAAGAAGACTCTAAACAACTTACATTTAAAATAGATGCTTTTAAAAATATCATTGCAACCACATAACAACAGTAGCCTTTTCCTCTCTCTTTCCTTTTCTTAATAGGATAGAATAGAATAGAATAGAATAGAATAGAATTGTTTATTGGCCAAGTGTGATTGGACACACAAGGAATTTCTCTTTGGTGCATAGGCTCTCAGTGTGCATAAAAAAGACAAGATACATTCACCAAGAATCATAAGGTACGACACTTAATGATAGTCATAGGGTACAAATAAGAAATCAGGAAACAATCAATATCAATATAAATCGTAAGGATACCAGCAACAACGTTACAGTCCTGCAGTCCTAAGTGGGAGGAGATGGGTGTTAGAGACGATGAGAGGACTAATAGTAAGAGTAATGCAGCCTTAGTGAATGGTTTGACAGTGTTGAGGGAATTATTTGTTTAGCGGAGTGAAGACATTTGGGGGAAAAACTGTCCTTGTGTCTCATTGTTGGTGTGCCATGCTCTACAGAGTCATTTTGAGAGTAGGAGTTGAAACAATTTATGTCCAGGATGCGGGCGGGTCTGTAACAGTGGTGGGTTCCTAACCGCTTTACTACCGGTTTGCTGAGAGAGGATGTTTTGCACGAGGGCAAAACGTTTGCTCCAGAGGTCCTCAAGTCCAACCTACCACCCAAGCAGGAGACCCTATACCATTCCAGACAAATGGTTGTCCAATCTCTTCCACGGTGGTGCAGTGGTTAGAGTGCAGTACGGTAGGCTACTTCTGCTGATCACCAGCTGCCAGCAGTTCGGCAGTTCGAATCTCACCAGGGTCAAGGTTGATTCAGCCTCTCATCCTTCCAAGGTTGGTAAAATAAGGACCCAGATTGTTGGGGGCAATTGGCTGACTCTGTAAACCACTTAGAGAGGGCTGTAAGGTATGTAAAGCAGTGTATAAGTCTAAGTGCTATTGCTATTCTTAAAAAACCACCAATGTTGGAGCATCCACAACTTCTGAAAGCAAATTGTTCCACTGGTTAATTGTTCTCACTGTCAGGAAATTCCTCCTTAGTTCTAGATTGCGTCTCTCCTTGGTTACTTTCCATAAACACAGTTCACTGAACAATGCTTAAATTTAATGCACTGCACAGTGCTAGCTGCAGATAGAATAAATTTTATGCAAGGGTTTCCTAAAACCTTTTGAACATTCTTATCCACGGTTCCTTCAAGGTAAAAATGGTGAGAAAGACTGTTTTATGCTACATGAAGCATAAGAAAGAGCCCATCTAAACTGTGAAGACCCTTTTGCTGGTCAATTCAGACAATAACTGGTAAGTTACTGGAACGGGATTATACCAAAGTCAGCTTTCTTTGTTCCTGCTAGAGCTCAATCATATGGTTCTAATTGCAGATCTCTGCAATAATATCTGAAGCCCAGATGATCTCAGTTTGAGGCCTAAGTTTAAGTCAAAATGTTTGGGATGCTTTGACATGTGTTACGTGCATTCTTATTTAAGAACTTGGGTGTCTGTGTCTAAATATCAGCTGTTCAGCATCAGCTGTTCTCATAATGCGCATCGGAGTTCCAATTTGAAACCTAGTAAGAAAAAAAAAGAAGGACGTGCTGGCTTAGTGGCTAAGACGCTGAGCTTGTCGATCAGAAAGGTCGGCAGTTCGGTGGTTCGAATCCCTAACACCGCGTAACGAGGTGAGCTCCCGTTACTTGTCTCAGCTTCTGCCAACCTAGCAATTTGAAAGCAGGTAAAAAATGCAAGTAGAAAAATAGGGACCACCTTTGGTGGGAAGGTAACAGCGTTCCGTGCACTTTTGGCGTTTAGTCATGCCGGCCACATGACCACGGACAGCGCTGGCTCTTTGGCTTTGAAACGGAGATGAGCACCGCCCTCTAGAGTCGGAACGACTAGCAAATATGTGTGAGGGGAACCTTTATCTTTTGCCTTTAATACCGCCTGCAACCCACCACTGGCTCAGTGGTTAAAAACACTGAGTTTGTTAGCTGGAACACTGATAGTCCATGTTCAAGACCCCAGCGCTTGCGTGATGGGGTGAGCTTCCGTTACTTGCTCCAGGTCCTGTCAACCCGGCAGTTCAAAAGCATGCAAATGCAAGTAGATAAATAGGTACCACTTTGGTGGGAAGGTAACTGCGTTCCGTGTGCTTGATAGTCGAGCATGGAAGCATCTTCGGACAATGCTGGCTCCCTTGGCTAAGAAATGGATTTGAGTACTTCCCACTAATGCCAGACATGATTGGACAGAGAAAACTTTTAGACCCCATGCATTGAAGTATTTGGAGGTGGGAATCCCCTTCCTCTAACATCCCCACCCCCAAGCTTTGGAGAACTTAAAGCTGTTAAGTCAGTGTTTCTCAACTCCAGCAATTTTTAAGAACTCTGGATTTCAACTCCCAGAATTCCTCAGCCAGTCATGATGTCCTGGAGAATTCTGGGAGTTGAAGTCCATAGATCTTAAAAGTTGCTAAGGCTGAGAAGCATTGTCTTAAGTGATAAATGAATTTTTCACAACCCACCCATAAATAAAATGAATGATTTCATTGGGGTTGGGCGAGAAATCAATACTCTTTAAAAAAATGTATAGAACGTGAATAGAACCTTGCAACTTATTATTACTTGCAAAAATTCAAACCATCTTTGTTGAAAACAAAACAATGGGAAACGTGGTTTTGCTTCAATTTGCATCTTTCAAAAAAAAACAAACCTTAAGTTTGGTTTTGAGGCTAAACTGCTTATGTTTCATTTCACGTTTATCTAGGATTGATTGTTGTTCAATATAGCAGCAACTATAGAAAATCTTGATTTTTGCCATTGGCTTGTGCAAACCGATTGTGATTCTGAATGGTCTAGACTGAAATAATTATTTAAAACAGTTCCCAGCACTAAAAACAGTTATAATATTCCTCCCTCCCTCCCGAATTAAATATCATGGACAGTTTTAAGTTAGTTCGTAGCTGTTTTCTTTCTTTAATTTTTAGTGAGGATTTATTTTTCACAATATTTTGAAAAGGGTTTTCCCCCTTTGTCTTCATTTCTCTCTAGATAACGTAATATAGGCTTTCAATTTTTTTTTCTCTTTTCACTAAGTTACTTTTATAAAAAATATGGCAGCTAATTTCATTTTTGTCTATATGTTAATACATCAGTAATATTGTTTTATTGTTCTTTAGTTTGTATATCATACCACAAACTGCTAATTTATTTTTAAAGAAGATGCATTGCGTTTCAGTGCAATTAAATGTAATGCAACGTTTGGGAAAAATTAGTAGTTTGCGACATTTTGCATTTGTATATTTTTAAAGGTCAATCAAATATAAAAAGAGGAATGAAGGAATTTTGCATGTATTAAGCCCCCCCCAATATGCGACATCCTCCACCCAAAAATTTGCTCATGATTTATTGGGAGAGTCACAACGCAAAGTTTAAAACTTATAGTCTTAAAGTATTTATTCTCTTTTCTAGTCTTCTAACAGGGTGCTCTTATGAGTAGGTGGTATATCTAGTCCTCAACCTATGACCACAATTGAGCCCAAAATTTCTGTTGCTAAGCAAGACAGTTGTTAAGTGAATTTTCCCTCATGTTACCACCTTTCTCGTCAACGTGGCTAAGTGAATCACTGCAATTGTTAAGTTAGTAACACGGTTATTAAGTGAATCAGGCTTTCCCCAATGACTTTGCTCATCCAAAGGTTGCAAAACGTGATCACATGACCCCCCCAGGGAACACTACGACCGTCATAAATAGGAGCCGGGTTGCCAAGCATCCAGTTTTGATCATGTGAGCACAGGAGATTCTGCAATAGTCCTAAATATGGAAAAACCGGCCATAAGTTCATTCTTTCAGTGCTGTTGTAACTTCGAATGGTCACTAAATGGCACTGTTGTAAGTCAAGGACTACCTATGCTCTTTCAGTTATATAAATATTAGGATTTGGAGTGGTGGTGGGGGGGGGAAACCATGATCATAACTATAGGAAACCCTGCAATGGAACACATCTGGAGACAGAACTGCTAAAGGCTGGTTCTCAACGGAATGTCAGCTTTGAAAAATGAGAGCTTTTGATATTATGGGATATCCCAGCATAAACAGAAACGGACTAGTTGCCTGTGGCGACAGTGCAACCTTTCATTTCTGTCTCCACATTTAGCATTTCGACGGGCATCCTAACCGAAGGTTTGGCGTGTGAAATTAACTCTTCTTTTTCCCCCCTTGCTGGAAAGCTAAATTAATCAGCCACTGTGATATGCACATTTGCAGAGAGATAAGGATTCTGCAGCTCCTTTGAACCAGGCCTGCATTAGTAATATAATCAGCCCCAAAATAAATAAAAAGGCACCTCAGTACAGAATTTAGCATATACAGGTAGTGCTTGACTTATGACCACAATTCAGGCCCAAATTTCTTTCTTTTTTTTAAAGTTATTTTTATTCTCATATATATAGGTATACATTCACCTAGATGTTGTTTTTATTTATCTTTATGACTTTTACATGTTTGTTTTTCCATATAAAGGGTTAAAATATACATTCTGGGTTGCTTGCCATCCCATACACTTATTTTGTGTTAACACCATTCTATTTTTTCCTTTTCTTTTCACCCTCCCTCCCTTCTCTACTTCCTTCCTTCCTCCTCTCCTTTCCCTTTCCTTCTTCCCTTGCCTCTTCCCTATTCCTCTCTTCCTTTTCCCAGCCCTACCCACTCTCCCTCTCTTTCTATCCCTTCCCTCCTTCCTCTCCTTTCCTCTTTCTTCCTTCTCCTCCCTTCTCCTCTCCTTTCTTGCTCTCTTCCTTTCCTTTGCTGTTGTTGTGGTTATCTCTTTTCAACTCTGAACTGGTGTATTTCCGGGATGTTATTCCCACAAACCCTGCTGTAATTTTATGCTTATCCTTTCCAAATTCCTGTTGCTAAGTGAACCATTTGTTAAGTGAGTTTTGCCCCGTTTTATGACCTCTCTGGCCTTCAGTTGCTAAGTGAATCGCTTCAGTTATTAAGTTAATAACACCATTGTTAAGTGAATCTGGCTCCCGCAATTGACTTTGCGGAAGGTTGCAAAAAAGGATCACATGACCCTAGGAAAGTGCAAATGTCATAAATATGAGTCAGTTTCCAAGCGCCGAATTTTGATCACGTGATTGTGAGGATGCTGCAAAGGTCATAAGTATGAAAAATAGACATTAAGTTTCTTTTTTTTTTCCAGTTCCAATGTAACTTCGGTCACTACACGGGCTGCTGAAAGTTGATTCTCTTTTCACACTCCTTTCATCTTTGAAGTTTAAACCTGGGAATTCCTATGACCTGATTTCAGAGAAGAATTTGAGATGATTTTGTGAAAATTCAGTCAGATTTGGGGATATTCAATCCCCTTCGTTGTGTTCACAGAATATGATTTTATTTTCATTTAATTACTCATTAGATTTATATTCCAAAGTTTGGTCAGTAGCTCAAGGCAACATGCGTAATAGAATAGAATAACAGAGTTGGAAGGGACCTTGGAGGTCTTCTAGTCCAACCCCTGTTTAGGCAGGAAACCCCACACCCCTACAGACAAATGGTTATCCAACATCTTCTTAAAAACTTCCAGTGTTGGAGCATCCACAACTTCTGGAGGCAAGTTGTTCCACTGATTAATTGTTCTACATTACTTCCCTCCTTACTAACTACTCTGTGACATAGGTTAGACTGGTTAGAATGGCCCAAGGTCACACAATAGACACATATGAAGGCAAGAATCAACCTTTCCATGGCCTTAAATTAGTGTTTTTTAAAAGTGGGAAACTTGAAATCGTGTGGATTTAAAGTCAAGGGAAGAGAGCCAAATTTGTGTAATACGATTCACTTAAGGACTAAAGTGATTCATTTAACAGTTATGGCAGAAAACTGAGGATGACTTACTTAACTCCTCACTTAGCTGGGTATGCCTAGTTTAATGAACTGGGTATGTCTAGTTCAGGGGTAGTCAACCTTTTTATACCTACCGCCCACTTTTGTAATCTCTGTTAGTAGTAACATTTTCTAACCACCCACCGGTTCTACACTAATGGTGATTTATAAAGTAGGGAAGTAACTTTACTTTATAAAATTTATAAAGCAGAGTTACAGCAAACCTCTACCGCCCACCTTGAAAGCTGGAACACCCACTAGTGGGTGGTAGGGACCAGGTTGACTACCACTGGTTTAGTTTAATGAAAAGAAGGACTAGGGGAGACATGATAGCAGTCTTCCAATATCTCTTGGGTTGCCACAAAGAAGAGGGAGTCAAACTATTCTCCAAAGTGGGTAGAACAAGAAGCAATGGGTGGAATCAGTGTTAATACCATTTTATAATCTCTTGGTAAGGCCACACTTGGAATACTGCATCCAGTTTTGGTCACCATGATGTAAAAAGGATATGGAGACTCTAGCAAGAGTTCAGAGAAGAGCAACAAAGATGATTAGGGGATTGGAGGCTAAAACATACAAAGAACAATTGCTGGAACTGGGGATGTCTAGTTTGATGAAAAGAAGGACCAGGGGAGACACGATAGCAGTGTTCCAATATCTCAGGGGTTGCCACAAAGAAGAAGGAGTCAAACTATTCTCCAAAGTGGGTAGAACAAGAAGCAATGGGTGGAAACTAATCAAAAAGAGAAGCAACTTAGAACTAAGGAGGAATTTCCTGACAGTTAGAACAATTAATCAGTGGAACAGAAGTTGCCTCCAGTAGTTGTGAATGCCCCAACACTGGAAGTCTTTAAGAAGATGTGGGATAGCCATTTGTCTGAAACGGTATAGGGTTTCCTGCCAAAGCAGGGTATGCCTAGTTTATGCCTAGAAGACCTCCAAAGTCCCTTCCCTGTTATTCTATATTCTAGTGACCCAGACACTAAGGTCCCAGTCCCAATTATGGTCATAAGTCAAGGACCACCTCTCATTAACTGTGCACTGGAGAAAGCCGATCGAAAGACAAGGCAATAGAAACCTCGCTTCCATATTCCGTCTGTGCGCAGCCTCTGTCTGCTAACTATCCCAAAGACAAACTCCAGGCGTAATGGTAGAGGGTCACATGTATCTATATAATAAGGCCTGTCATTTTCTTTATTAAAGTAACTGGATTTTCCTCCAAGCTGCCTTGGGTGAAGTTTTCAAAATTTGCTTTAAAATTATACTATTTTTGCAAAGAGCAGCAAAAATCATCCCTTTTTCTGCTCCTGTGGCTCTCCGTGCTTGGCGGTGGCTGCGTAGACCATTTGAAAAGAAATTTATTCTTCGGAAAGGCCCCCATCAATTTGCTTTGCTCTTTTGTTGACACGTTTATTAAAAAGCCGAGCAACTTGGCATTAAGGTTTTATCAGCATTGGAGAAAAATATGCCATTTGAAGAGATTCAGTAGTTATATGAGCCAGGACGGAGGCTCTTTGCATGGCTGAGTCAGCAGTAAAGAAAAGGACCCTCTTAATTTCCTTCCCCTCTGCGCTCGCTCCGTTTCTGCCTCTTTCGTGCGCTCCGACGTTTGCCCTTAAGCAAAAACAGGTCATTGGGAAGTCAAGAGTCAAAATTGATTTCCACAGACCTGCTGGGTAGATGCAGTAGGAGAAAGTTACATCATGAGATCAAAGGTTCAATTCTCTCTCCCCCCCCCCCCAATCCTCCGTCAAATGAATGAGGATGACTTGAGGACAGTGGTGGGATTCAACCGGTGTAACAACCGGTTCGCTGAGTGGGTGCTTTGAGCCGAGGTGGCGCAGTGGTTAGAGTGCAGTACTGCAGGCCACTTCAGCTGACTGTTATCTGCAGTTCGGTGGTTCAAATCTCACCGGCTCAGGGTTGACTCAGCCTTCCATCCTTTCGAGGTGGGTGAAATGAGGACCCAGATTGTTGTTGGGGGCAATATGCTGACTCTGTAAACCGCTTAGAGAGGGCTGAAAGCCCTATGAAGCCGTATATAAGTCTAACTGCTACTGCTACTGAGTGCCTGCAGTTTGTTTCAAAACAGCTCTAAAACCTACCGTATTTTTCAGAGTATAAGATGCACCCTTTTCCCCCAAAAAAGAAAGAGGGTGAAAATCTGGGTGCATCTTGTACACTGAATACAGCATTTTTGGCTGCCCCCTTTGCAAAAATGGATGTGCAGAGGATTTGGGAGGCCTGCAAAATGTTCCTGGGGGCTGGGGGGGTGGCAAAAATGGGAGGGTTTTTTTGCCCCCCCCTCAGCCCCCAGGAGCACTCTACAAGCATCCTAAAAGCTATACTTGCCCTTTTGTTGGAAATAAACTGAGGCATGCAGAGGAATTGGGAGGTCTGCAGAGTGAAAAAACTTTTTTATTTACCTCTTCAAAATCTTATACTCGGGCGCATCTTATACTCCGAAAAATATGGTAGCTTCTTCTGCAGGTCCATTGAGTAAAACAGCTGAGGCGTGGCAATTGCTCTGCTGTGCCTATCAGTTGGGCTTCAAACAATTGAAATATAGGACAGACTAGCGCAGGGGTTGGTGGGCAGGTTTAACTGATCGTCGGAGTGAGCCTGTTTGCTCCCAGCTGATTGTCGGAGCGAACCGGTTCATTCGAACCCTTCCAAACCAGTAGAATCCTACCCCTGCTTTGGGGGAAATTCTGAACAATGGCTGATATCCATTGCAGGACTGTAAGGAAAACAAAATTACAGTGTGCTTTAATTTGCATGCAGGTAGTCCTTGAGGTGTGACCGGTCCCTTAGTGACCATTGGAACGTCTGGCAGATTTACCTGGCAAGTACTTACAACCTGGAGTTCCAATGGTTCGGCCCTCCCTACCTGCACTTTAGGCATTCGGCAACTGGCCTGCAATTATGGACATGGTCCAGGAGTCAGCATATTTTATGACAGTTTTGCTGAAAACAAGCATTTATTTCCTTTTTTGGCAAAATCGTGCCCATAGTGAACTATTAGTTCCCTTTAGGTCCAAGGCATTTTCTTATTGACTGCTTGTCAGCTGTCCAATTAGCAAACCCCAAACAAGGAAACACACTAAGGAGAATTGAATTCCCAAAAGTAAAACTTTATTGGATATGCTATGTTGGTACTGAAGAAACAAAACCAGCTCTGGTTTCCTGCGTAAATGCTTGCCCAGTTAAACCATCCTTTTCCCGTTGTCCCCACACTTGGATGATCAGATTGTCCAATTATAAGATGCTCTTTTGTTACAGGAACAGGCCATCTCTTTCTCAAGCACCTGCCGTGGTGACCTTGATGGCTTCCATGCTCTCACAATCAGAGGTGGACTGCTCCTGATTCGGCCCGGATTAGGTGAACCGATAGTAATAGCAATATAGCAGTAGACTTATATACCGCTTCATAGGCCTTTCAGGCCTCTCTAAGCGGTTTACAGAGAGTCAGCATATTGCCCCCAACAATCTGGGTCCTCATTTTACCCACCTCGGAAGGATGGAAGGCTGAGTCAACCCTGAGCCGGTGAGATTTGAACCGCTGACCTGCTGATCTAGCAGTAGCCTGCAGTGCTGCATTTAACCACTGCGCCACCTTGGCTCACCTTAGTAGCGTCAAGCTAGAGGTTCCACCCACCCGCCCGGACGTTTCTGTGCATGCGCAGAAGTGTTGCGCGCAAGCGCGAACCGGTAGCATAAAAAATTGAAAGCCCACCACTGCTCACAATCTCTGCGTACATTCTCCACGTTCCATCTTCCCTCCTCCCCACTTCGCCGGCAAGTTGAAAAGCATTAAGGTTTGAAAGAAGCAAAGCGATGCCTTCGAAGGCAGGATTTTATTTCTAAAAACATAACCCTCCGTGCGATTCTTCCCTATAATGCCCCTCCCCCCCCCCGCTCCACCTCATTTTTCATACAAGTAAGAAGTACATTTTCACTCTGTTGTAAATTGGGTGGTTGCTGATATAGGATTGGGCAGCTCCTTTGGGAAAAGACAGCAGCCCGAATGTGGCATTCAGAAATTAAGTTTGGCAGCTGAGTCAGCGCTGGCAATTGGATAGCAATGCAGGGAGAGGTTGCTTTAGAGCTGGGGATTTGCAAGTCTCGTGGTGGGCCTGACTTTGCCTTTACATGTCGAATAGGAAGAACAATGCACATATTCTAGTTTTGTCTCTGCTCGCTTGCCTGCAACGCACTGAGAAACAATAAATCAGTGAGAGAGTCCATCAGACAGGGAGAGAAAGGCCTGAGATAGGTTGCCCAAGACTTTGGTCAAGATTATGTTAGCCGTAAATATCGGCAAGGTTCCTTAACCTGGGGCCCCTTTGCTCAAAATAGCACCTGAGCCAGAACGGTAGATTAATATAGGTAGCCCTCGACTTGTAACAGTTCAATGACTGTTCAAAATTACAAAAGGGACAGGACAAGAGGTGGGTTCCTACCGGTTCGGACTGGTACAGTTGAGTAGGTAATAAATCGGCCTGCCACGCCCCCGAACTGGTTCTATCGGTGGAGGCATCATCTTGATTTTCGTTTCTCTGCATGCATAGAACAATCTTCATTGCAGGAGAGCCGAGGTGGCGCAGCGGTTAGGGTGCAGTACTGAAGGCCGCTTCAGCTGACTGTTATCTGCAGTTCGGCGGTTCAAATCTCACCGGCTCAAGGTTGACTCAGCTTTCCATCCTTCCGAGGTGGGTGAAATGAGGACCCAGACTGTGGGGGCGATATGCTGACTCTGTAAACCGCTTAGAGAGGGCTGAAAGCCCTATGAAGCGGTATATAAGTTGAACTGCTATTGCTATTGCTAATGTAATTTTTTCCCCGTTTCCAACATTGTGCACATGCTCGGGCCTTTTTAGGTGCAAATGTGCATGTGCATGGAGCGCGCAATTGGCCTGCGTGCGAGCAAAGCAAGCAAATTTTTTCCGCGCCGAACCAGCAGTAATGCCGGCAGGAACCCACCCCTGGATGGGACCATTTTTCACATGCCCGTTTCACAGCATCCCCACCGTCACATGACCAACATTCAGATGCTTGGCAACTAGGGCTGGTATTCGCTTACCTTCCCTACCGGTTCGCAAATGTGAGCGTGCGCATCTGTACATGCGCTCAGCTTTCCGCGCATGCACTTTGGCTAAAATACCGTACCTAAATGGGATGCCATAGAGCCGGGGTGGGTGGGCGGAGCCACCCGTGATTTCCGCTATCGGTTTAGGCGAACTTGTTCAAACCGGCCGAATACCACCACTGTTGGCAACTGACATGTACTTATGACGGTTGCAGTGTCCCGGGGTGGTGGGTCATGTGATCCCCTTTTGCGATCGAGCAAAGTCAATGGGAAAACCAGATCCCCTTAACAAACGTGTTGCTAAATAACAACTACAGCGATTCACTTAACAACTCTTGGCGAGAAAAGTCGTAAAACGGGGCGAAACTCACTTAACCATTGTCTCACTTAGCCACAGAAATTTGGGGCTCAGTTGTCATAAGTCAAGGACTACCTGTATTTGGGGTTTGTATTTTTTTGCTTTTTTTAAAGATGGGTCCAAGTAAAAATGCAGTTACGTGCGAAAATGCCAATTAAAAAGGAATAAGTGAATCTTCTTGGTAGGGCAATAATTATCCGCTTTTAGACTTTCTCAATCTTTGCATAACTTTGCTGAGGAATTCCTATTCGGTGACATGAAGGACTGATGCGATAAAGGGAAACGTTGCTGTAGGTGTCCATCAAAATTCATGTGTTGAGTCTCAAGCATACAGTTGGGCAAATGTTCCTTGCAATCAATTATTGGAGCCTAAATGGAGGTTTCCTTCTGACCCAAGGATGCCCAGTGTGGTTTAGAGGTTAAGGCACCAAGCTAGAGAGCAGGAGACTGCGAGTTCAAATCCCACCTTAGTCATGAAAACCAGTTGGGGTGATCACTCTCTGTCAGCCCCAGCCCACCTTGCAGGGTAGTTGTGCGGAGAATAGGTGGAGGAAGATGTGTTGGATATATTCCCCATCTTGATTTATTGGTAAAAATAATAAAGGTGGAATGTAAAGAAAATAAATGTTAAAACCCGCCTTTAATAACTTAATGCTAATGCCAATTACTCTAAAAAGCACCTGACTTTCAGAAGATGGCTACATTTTTTTTGCAGTTATTTTTTATTTTTTACAGATACATGAAAATGTTATTAGTGCAGTTTAGCCTGCAACCTACAAGTAATCCTCACTTAAGGACTGGTCACTTAATGACCATTCAAAATTGCAATGGACCCCCCCCCCCAAAGTTACCATCCTTGAAGTTATGACTGGTTCATATTTATGACTAATGGCAGCATTTTGCGGTCAAGTCATTTGTGACCTTTTTGCCCATTTCAGGCAAAAAAAAATGCCCATTTGGGAGAATGGATTCCCTTAATGACCACACAGTTCACTTAATGACCACATGGTTCACTTAATGACCACATGGTTCACTTAATGACTACATAGTTCACTTCACAACCTTCATAACATTGGTCACAAAATCAAATCAGGTCATGTGGTGACCTGTTTAACGACAATGCAATGACTTACGACCAAAATTCTGGGCTCCAGTTATGATCGTTAAGCGAGGATTACCATACAGTTTTTACTAACATGATAACCTTAATCTAAACATCTAACAGGGTTTACTAACATGGTAGCATCTCATGTTTTGTGAAGAGTTTACCCATTGGCACCATTACCGTCATTATTCAGCATTGCTTAAGTACGAACCTTCCTTTTATTTTATTATTCATCTTAATACTTAACTGAAATGATGGGATTAAAAATTCATCAGGTGGCAAATCACTGCTTCTTAAAAGTCATTCTGATATAATCAGCAGGAAATCATTTACATTTAAAAACTGCAGATAATTGCGGTAAAGCACCCCACACTTGTAAAAAAAAAAGGCTTCACAAACAATTAATAGTCATTGGAATATTAAACAAGAGAGAGAGCTTCTGAAATGAGGTTTGGATGTGGTCGAATTAATTGGCGCAAGATTAACTTGTTGCAAAATGATTCCTGCAGGGTCCTTCATCAAACATGATACAGGCAGTAGAAGGAAAAAACACAGGATTCTCTACCCACAGGGTTAATATAATACAATAATCTATCTATCTATAAATGGCTCTGTTTGTGTGTGTATGTGTGTGTGTGTGCGCGCACGCGCATGCGTGTGTGTGTGTTCCAGCATAACTCTGGAACGCCTCGAGCAATTTCAACCAAACTTGGTACACAGATGACTTACTCTCTGGAAACAAATACTGTGGAGGTAAGACACCCCTCGTGGGGAGGGTATTCTGTTAAGATACAGCCTGTTGTGCCTCAAAATGGCTTCTACCATACTGCTGTGAAATGGGGGGGATGGCATGTCCCCGTGTGTGTGTGTTCCAGCATAACTCCGTAAAGCCTTGTCCGTGGAAATGAAAAGGACTGAATTATATCTATAGAGTCACAGTAGTTTTGACAATGATAGTATGCATTTTGGATTCACGTTCTGTTAAGATACAGCCTGTTGTGCCTTAAAATGGCTTCTACAGTACAACACAGTGGAGTTGCCATGGTAACAGCTTTGCAGTACTCCATAAGGGGGCTCCCTCTAATACAGGATTGGGATAAATGCATACCCGGGCTACGCCGGGTTATCAGCTAGTCTAAATTAAAAAATGAACAATATCTGGTCATCTGAATGTTACTGGGATGTCATTTCCCTACCTAGGCTAGTGTCAGAGCAAGCAACCAGAATGGCTCTGAGGGTTAACTTGAGAGATTTCTTTTAGAGGTAGTCCTTGACTTACAACTGTTCATCTAGTGACTGTTCAAAGTTACAATGGCACTGAAAAAAGTGACTTAGGACCATTTTTCACACTTACAATTGTTGCAGCATCCCGAGGTTCACTCAACAACCATATTGCTAACTGAACAACTGCAGTGACTCATATTTATGACGGTGGCAATGCCCGGGAGTCATGCAATCTCCTTTGACAAGAAAAATCAAGGGGGATCCCGATTCACTTAGCAGCCATAATTACTAACTTAAGGACTGCAGTGATTCACTTAACAAGCGTGTCAAGAAAGGTCGTAACATGGGCCAAAACTCTCTTAATGACTGTCTCACTTAGTGACACACACTTCGGGCTTGATGGTGGCCATAGGTCGAGAATAACCTGTACGAAAAAGGAAGGGAGGGGGGAAGGAGAAAGAGAGAAAAGAAAGAAAGAAGAGAGAGAGAGAAAGAGAAAGAAAGAGGTTAAAGCAAGATAATAAAGGAATGTGTAAAATTTATATTACGGGCAGCTGCAGCCAAGGAAGGGATAAAAAGGAATATTGTTATTGTGCAGGAGTTTTAAGGTGAATTTGAAGAATTCAAATTGTGGTACTTCTCCATATATTTTGGAAATGAGATTCCTATAAAAAAAAAGAGAATAAATAGAGAAAATTCATGGGAGAGGCCTTTGGGCAAATGAAGCTGATGGAGCATAGATCGGGGGAGTGAAAATCAAGAATGAAGTATTGTGTTGCCTAAAACATTAAAAACAAAATTACAGTCCATTTCTTCTTTTTTTAAGATAACTCAAGCAAACTCACTGAGACTTGCGCTCAGCTTTCCCCCCTTTAAATGTAAAGTTTTGCTTGGAGTTTTGACCATGCGGATGTCTTCTGCGGCAATATAACTGCCAAGTGTACGGCTTAAGAAATTACTTGCCTGTCTATGGTTTGCACAACTCCAGTGAAAAGAGCTTAGGCAGAGAAATATCTCTTCTGAAATGTTAATTGCAGGGAAGTGTAGCTAGGAAGTGGCCCACAGGCTGAGCAGATATTAAATAGCATCTTTTTATTCCTTTCATCTTTTGGCACTTTAACATTAACATACGGAGAATGTTTTAATGCAGGTTGGTAAACCGACCTTAGATTCCCACAGGGTGTGTGCCTGTGTCAGTTGTGTATGTACACAAATTCAGACACAAAATACACACACACGCTTCAAAGTGTTGGAGCCCGAATTTGGACACGTTTGAGAACAAAGAACACTATCTTAACCTCAAGTGTACAAGATAACTAGACAGAAGTCAATCCAGTTTGGTCTAGTGATTAAGGTGAGTTCTAGTCCCACCTTAGGCTTGAAATCCACTGGGTGATTTAGATCCAGTCAGGAGACTGTGAGTTCTAGTCCTACCTTAAACAGGAAAGCGGCTGAGTGACTTTGGGCCAATCACCAGGAGACCGTGAGTTCTAGTCCTGCTTCGGCATGAAAGCCGATGGGCGACGGCCAATCACTAGGAGACTGGGAGATTCTAGTCTTGTTTAGGGGTGTGTTACCCCCACAATATTTTTTTCCAGAGAATAAGTCATCTGTGTATCATGTTTGGTTGTTTGAGGCATTCCAGAGTTATGCTGAAACACACACACACACATACACAAACACACATTCACACACACATAGACATATATATTGTAAATTTTCATGGGTGTAGGTATGCTGGTCTTGTTGTATTCGGGTCTTTTCCTGGGTAAGATTGAGTTTGTCTTGGCGACGTTTCGGCGAGGTCTGGTGCCTGGTGCCTTTGGCTTCGTGCTTGCGCGAGCAAAGCGTGATCAGAGCTGCTGTTTTTCTATAAATATAGGTGGGTGGGTGTGGAATGTTGACTTTGTTGCTTTAAACGGATTGGTTGGCTGTGTGGTCACCTCTTGATTGGTTGATGGAATTGATGTTTGGTGAGGGTGATTGGTGATGGTGTCCTGTGTTGTTCGGGGTCCTGTGTTGGTTTTTGTGACTGGGACTCGTTGATTTTCCCTAGCCCTAGTCAATAAACAAGTCCCAGCCACAAAAACCAACACAGGACGCCGAACAACACCAGGACACCATCACCAATCACCCTCACCAAACATCAATTCCATCAACCAATCAAGATGGGACAACAAGATACGTAACAATAATTTAGACACCTTTTCCTCTTGTGAATTTTGAAAGCCAAACTAGCAGCTCAGCCCTGCGACTGTCATCGTGGCACTGTAGTTGTTCGAGCTAACAATTAGATGGGTTTCAAACATCTGCTGACTGCATTATCCAGCTAGAGAAACCGCACTCAGCATTTCTGAACGAGAGTAGACACAGCTCTATTCAACCCAGCCCCAACGCCCATTTAAATCAATACAAAATTAGACGCTACGAAACTGCCGTATGTGTCCAATTAATTATAATTGAAGCCAATGTGGATGTAGATAAGAGGCCAGGGTAAGATGCATCCACTTGAAATGCTTGTCATTTAAGCTCGTTTTTTAGCTTGGTAATGACAATTTCTTGATCCTGATAGGCCCTATCATGTAAATGATGACTTGTCAAGCACGCAAATGTTAAAACATCATCTAATTGCTCAGATGCACGAAGTCCTTAGCGATATCGTGTATTCAACCCCTTGGCTTTTTGTGTGTGGGGTGGGGGGAGACCATGTTCTCTTAGTTTATTGAAAGCAGACAAATTTGAACTTAAAAAGAATTCTACACTTTGCTGTGACAATTTCATAAATATACTTTTGAAAGTCTGGAGTTTTTAACTGCTTATTTAAAACAAAGAAGAAAAAAAGGAAAGAAAACTTGAGGTCCGCAACATCCTTTCCATCCTCATTCCTGTTTTTTAAGCCCGTTCTTCTCGTATATCCTTCATATTTTACCCATCAGGTCATTCCATTTTAAGACAAGCACCATTATGGAGCATTATCTCAAAAAACGTAGGACCCTCACTCAATATGGGAAGAACGGTAGCAGGATTTGGGCTTGGCTAGTCTAGAGAAAAGAAGGACTAGGGGGTGACATGATAGCAGTATTTCGGTACTTGAGGGGCTGCCACAAAGAGGGGGTGTCAGCCTATTTTCCCGAGCAACAGAAGGAAGGACAAGAAACAATGAATGGAAACTCAAGGAGAGAAGCAATCTGGAGTTAAGGTGAAACTTTCTAACAGTGAGGACAATTTAAGCACTGGAACAAGTTGTAGGTGCTCCATCACTGGAGGCTTTTAAGAAGAGACTGGATGACCACCTATCTGAAATGATACAGGGTCTCCTGCTCGAGCAGTGGGGTTGGATTAGAAGACCTCCAAAACTAATCAAGGAGAGAAGCAACTTAAAGCTAGAAATTTCCTGACAGTTAGGACAATTAATTAGTGGAATAACTTGCCTCCAGAAGATGTGAATGCTCCAACACTGGAGGTTTTTAAGAAGATGTTGGATAACCATTTGTCTGAAGTGGTGTCTGGTTTCCTGCCTAGGCAGGGGGTTGGACTAGAAGACCTCCAAGGTCCTTTCCAACTCTGTTGTTCTATTCTATTCCCTTCCAACTCTATTCTGATAAACCTGGCTTTCTTAGAATACAATTAGAAGTTTTGGAGTAAAACTAGACTTTTAGTTGCCCCTGTCTTCTTTCCAGTAACATTAACTGCATTGGAAGGTTTGACCAATTTCACTCTTATTTCTGCATTCGTCCGCATGTTTCCTATGCATATATGTGCCATTTTAGATGGAAACAAATGTACCATGTTATTAGATCTAATATTACACTCAAGGTTGACGTCGGTGAGTTGGATCTGTAAAGCATTGCATTTCTTGGTTGTAGAATCTGTAGCTTATACAGAGTGTTTATTTTTGTTTTTTTGCTTAACCCACAATCACAATTTGCTTGTACGATCTACATTACATTTATCTTCTTTTTTTTTTTTTTGGACAAGAAAGATAAGAGACCGCCTAGGTTATCAAAGATTGCTTCATCTCTGGCAGGAGGCCTTTAGATTTAGCAACATCAAACACTACATTAACTTGCAGAAAATTTCCAAAAGCTAATTACGGAAGGAACATGTACCTCATTAAGATAAAGCTGTAAAAAAAATAATCAATATTTAGCATTGTTGTTCTGATTGGATTTCCCCAATGATAAACTGCTCACAGGTTGATTCACCTCCCCTCTGTCAAAACCTTTCTTTATCCAGATGAAGAGTATTAGGACTGTCTGAAATGTGGGTAACTGGGTATTTGGGGTGACCACGTTGGAGGGCTTTAAGTCACCCAGTAGGCTTTCATGCCTAAGGCTAGAACTCCCAGTCTCCTGGTGATTGGCCAGAGTCACCCAGCTGGCTTTCATGCCTAAGACAGGACTAGAACTCACAGTCTCCTGGCGATTGATTCAAATCACCCAGCCAGCTCTCATGCCTAAGGCAGGACTAGAACTCACAGTCTCCTGGTGATTGGCCAGAGTCACCCAGCTGGCTTTTATGCCTAAGGCAGGACTAGAATTCCCAGTCTCCTGGCGATTGACACAAACCACCCGGCCCTCTCTCATGCCTAAAGCGAAAGTAGAATTCACCATCTCTTTGTTTCTAACCTAGTTAGAATGCAGTTTTGCAGGCAAACTCTGCCCACTGTCAGGAGTTCGATCCTGACGGGCTCAAGGTTGACTCAGCCTTCCATCCTTCTGAGGTTGGTAAAACGAGGACCCAGATTTTCGGGGGGGGGGGGGCATTGGCTGACTGTGTAAACCGCTTAGGGGGGTGCTGTAAAGCACTGTGAAGCGGTATAGAAGTCTAAGTTGCTATTGTTATTGCTTCTCATCTCTGGAATAAATTATGGTGGGTGGGCAGGTCTCCCTGCTGACATCAGAGGCAGTCCTTGAATTATGACCACAGTGGAGGCCAAATTTTCCATTGCTAAGTGAGACAATCCTCCCTTGCTGATGGAAAGAATGTGAATCAGAGGCAAAAAGAGAGAAGGTTGAGATTCCCCTCTTTGTGGGCAGAATGAGGAAGAACTTTTGGTACACAGGGAATTTGGAGGTACACTTAGTCTGCTATTAACGGCCGCAATTGAGCCTAGTTTTTCCTTTGCGAAGCAAGACAGCTGTCACGTGAGCTTTGCCCCATTTTACAACCGTTTTGCCATAGTTGCTAAGTGAATCGCTGCAGTTGTTAAGTTAGGAGCACAACTGTTAAGCAAATCAGGCTTCCTCAGTGACTTTGCTTGTCAGAAGTTCGCAAAAGGGGATCACGTGACCCCAAGACACTGCCACTGTCATAAGTCGGATGCTGCACCGGTCGTACGTGTGAAAAACAATCATACGTCACCCCCTTTCTCAGTGCCGTCACAATGTTGGTCACTCAACAAGTGGTTGTAACTCGGGCACTGCCTGGACTGGCTGGATATTCTTTCATTTTATTGCATGGTGGGAGTTGTCTGATTTTTTAGCAACTAGCTGATAATCTGGCATTGCCCAGGTATTTATTTATCCTAATCCATACATTTGTTCTCAGAAATAATCCCGGACGAAATGTAATTTCTATTGTTGGATTTTCCCCCTTGCCAGTGGGAGCCCCCTTGTGGAGTACTGTGAAGCCGTTACCCTGGCAACTCCACTGCGCTGTAGAATAGAAGCCATTTTACAGCAGTACAGTAGAAGCCATTTTAAGGCACAACAGGCTGTATCTTAACAGAATACACATCCTGAGGGGTGTTAAGGATGGGGTCTTACCCTCACAGTATTTGTTTCCAGAGAGTAAGTCATCTGTGTACCAAGTTTGGTTGAAATTGCTCGAGGCGTTCCAGAGTTATGCTGGAACATACACACACACAGCCATTTTTATATAGATAGATATTGATATGGTGGGATTTGAGATGACAATTTGGGATTCGTTAAGACAAAAGAAAGGAAGGTACAATCCTTTAGGGCCTAAATGAGGATGCAAAAAGAATTGCTCGGTGCCAGTAATGACATCATGAGTATCCTTGCAGTTCAGGACTGATGAAAAATTCAGAGCGCTAAAATGTACATTTTTGTCTTGAGTCAAGGGTCATCATTAGCTTCTGAGTTTAAAAACTCAGAACTATCAGTAATAGTGGCTTTGTCCTGGCCAAAAACTAAATTTGTGATGTCATTCGATTCACATTTACATTTAAATGCAATTGAAATCAATCACAGTTCATGTGAGTTCTCCTGGTGAGTTATTTTGCCATTCGGTCCCATTAAAAATTACAATGCTTGTGTCCAGGTTATTAAGCAAGGAGGTTTACTTGTGAGTAAGGACATTTAGGGATTGCAAATTCCCCACTGCAAAGCAAATTTTGCTGTAGAAGTATTGGTTTTTCTAACATTCTCCTAGAAGTTCTAACCAAGATGGTTACACTGGTTTTAATCAATTCTATTTGAGTAGCAAGTAAGATGGGGCATGGTGGCTCAGTTGCTAAGAGGCTGAGCTTGTCGATCAGAAAGGTTGGCAGTTCAATGGTTCGAATCCCTAGCGCCACATAACGGAATGAGCTCTTGTTACTGGTCCCAGCTTCTGCCAACCTAGCAGTTTGAAAGCATGTAAAAATGAAAGTAGAAAAATAGGAACCACCTTTGGGTGGGAAGGTAACAGCGTTCCGTGTGCCTTCAGCATTTAGTCATGCCGGCCACATGACCACGGAGACGTCTTTGGACAGCACTGGCTCTTCGGTTTTGAAACAGAGATGAGCACTGCCCCCTAGAGTCAGGAACATCTAGTACATATGTACAAGGGGAACCTTTACCTTTAAGGACAACTAGGATTGCAAATTCCCAACTGCAAAGCAAATTTCACTGTCAAAGTCTTGGTTTTTCTAACATTCTCCTAGAAGTTCTAACCAAGATGGTTACACTGGTTTTAATCGATTCTATTTGAGTAGCAAGTAAGATCTTGTTTTGTAAGCAAGGTGACAGTTGGCATTTTAAAAAAATCATAAAATATAAGGTTAGGTCAGGTTGACGTGACACAACAGTAGAAATGATCTATATTGCTGAACAGAGGTAATCTTTGACTTATAAACCATTCCTTTAGCCGCAATTCAAAGTTATGGCACTGAGAAAAGTGACTTACGACTGGTCCTTGCACATATGACCATCACAGCAATCAACATTGGAGTGCTTGGTATCCAGCATGTATTTGTGATTGTGTTAGCATCTTGGGCTCGTGTGATTCCCCCTTGTGACCCATCCAGCCAGCTTCCAACAAAGTCAGTGGGGGCAGCCGGATTCGCTTAACGACTGCGACTTACATAACAACTGCAGTGATTCACTTAACAACCGTGGGGAAGAAAGTTTGTTAAGATCAAGTATAACTCAATTAACAACCATTATTTAGCAATGGGAATTCTGGTCCCACACTGGGTCGTAAGTCAAAGACTACATTTAACGATGTCACGGAAATAAGAAAGATGTTGAGACTCTAGAAAGAGTGCAGAGAAGAGCAACAAAGATGATTAGGGGACTGGAGGCTAAAACATATTAAGAATGGTTGCAGGGACTGGGCATGGCTAATTTGATGAAAAGAAGGACCAGGGGTGACATGATAGCAGTCTTCCAATATCTCAAGGGTTGCCACAAAGAAGAGGGAGTCAAACTATTCTCCAAGGCACCTGAGGGTAGGACAAGAAGCAATGGGTGGAAACTAATCAAGGAGAGAAGCAACTTAAAACTAAAGAGAAATTTCCTGACAATTAATAGATTGTTACAACAATTAATAAGTGGAACACCTTGCCTCCAGAAGTTGTGAATGCTCCAATACTGGAAGTTTTAAGAAGATGTTGGATAACCATTTGTCTGGAGTGGTTCCCTGCCTAGGCAGGGGGTTGGACTAGAAGACCTCCAAGTTCCTTTCCAACTCTGTTATTCTATTCTATTCTAAGTGCTGGAAGCTAGCAGCAATCCCACTGAAGTGTGTGTTCGCATTGCTGTCCATTCACCATCCGCAGAACAGGAAAAGTCTTCAAAGATTTAATTTTGTTATCCAGAGGGAGCTTTTCCATCGGAGAGTGTTAAAACTACAAAATTCTGTAGGTTAAGCATAATGTGTTCACTAACTAAAGCTTGGCTTTGCCCCGCTGTGTTTGTGAAAACAGTGTGCAAATTATGCTGACGGCATAGAGCCACAATGTGCAAATCGGATGCTCTCATCAAGCTCTTTATAGATTTCCAATGACCTACTCGGAACTAACCAAGTTTCTCCTTTCTGTTAAAAATAGATGTTGTTATAGCCATCTTAGCAAAGAAACTAAACAGCTAAGGTAATATATTTTCTGCTCCTACACGCTATGACTGGCAGAGAATGATGCAAGATCTCCCTAAAAGATTAGATAAGCAAGAATTGGAAATGCTTTGATTACAGATTTCAGAAGAAGCCACTTTTACTGCCAGGTTAAATAAAACAAGAACACCTTGCCAAGATACCTTCAAATGCATTTAAATAAGGACCCAGGACACCCAGTGAAGGATGGATACCGCAGGAGAACCAGTGGGAAATTAATTTAGTTTGCCGTGAAATGGGAACTCTTCCAATTCTGCATTTTCAGCTAATGCACCAACGCGGACAATCTTGTCGTTTGAAATGCTGTGAATTTTGCAACGCCGCTTCGTAATAGAATTAGAATTAGAACAGAATAGGAGATAACCAATTTGTAGAACAGAACAGAATAGAATAGAATTCTTTATTGGCCAAGTGTGGTTGGATACACAATCTTTGGTGCGTATGCATTCAGTGTACATAAAAAGAAAAGAAACATTTGTCAAGAATCATAAGATATTAGTATATATCCGTATTTTTCATTGCAGTCCTTATCATTGGTTTCAAACACTTTTGGTTTGATTTAAATTTAAATTTAAGGAGGACAAGAAGGACTGGATATGCAGTCCAAGGAATTTCTCCTCCTGTAAAGATTGCGAAAGGGACACGGTGGCTCAGTGGATAAGACGCTGAGCTTGTCGATCAGAAAGGTCGGCAGTTCGATGGTTGGAACCCCTAGAGCAGTGTTTTTCAACCACTGTGCCGCGGCACACTAGTGTGCCGTGACATAGTGTAAGGTGTGCCGTGGGAAAAACATTTTTATATAGTCAATATAGGCACAGAGTTAATATTTTTTCTAATTTTCTAATGGTGGTGTGCCTCGTGATTTTTTTCATGAAAAAAGTGTGCCTTTGCACAAAAAAGGTTGAAAAACACTGCCCTAGAGCTACGTAATACGTAACTGGATAGACACTTGTCTGAAATGGTTTGGGGTCTCCTGCTTGAGCAGGGAGGTCCCGTCCAGCTTCTATTCTATTCTACTGTGCTCTACTCCATATTCTATTCTGTTCTGTTCTGTTCTGCTCCACTCCATTCCATTCCATTCCATTCCATTCCATTAATATCTATTCTATTCCAAGGGACGTGGTGGCTCAGTGGCTAAGAAGCTGAGCTTGTAGATCAGAAAGGTCGACAGTTCAGTGGTTCGAATCCGTGTAACGGAGCGAGCTCCCATTACTTGTCCCAGCTTCTGCCAACCTAGCAGTTCGAAGCATGTAGAAATGCAAGTAGAAAAATAGGAACCACCTTTGATGGGATGGTAACAACGTTCCGTGCGCCTTCGGGGTTTAGTCATGACGGCCACCTGACCATGGAGACAGCACTGGTTCTTTGGCTTTGAAATGGAGATGAGCACCGCCTCCTAGTGTTGGGAACGACTAGCACATATATGCGAGAGGCATCTTTACCTTTACCTAAAGATTGTGAAGTGTATAGAGATTTTGGAGGCATTTTGGGTAGAAACAGTCCTTCATTATCCCAGGGTGGTAGAATATACCTGTCTGTTTATTCATGTGCATTGAATTCATTTCAATGTCCGTTTAGACTTTTTATATTGGTTAGTAGGTATGTTTAAAAGATTAACCCAGGGACGGGGAATCTTGGCTGCTTTAAGCCAGGCTGGCTGGGGAATTCTGGGAGTTGAAGTCCACAAGTCTTAAAGCAGAGCCAAGGTTGGACACCCCTGGATTAGGCCATCCTGAGCCTTGAAAACAGAAACCTTAGCATGAAAAGAGTTGCCCCAAAGGAACATTTTCACATCTTAAGAATCTAGCCAGCAGGCAGAAGTGTTAGCGAGCCGAGGGCAGTTGATTGCAACTCTGCCACTAAAACCTCTCTGGTGGAAAACACATTATTATTTTCGATTAATGGTGAACAACCAGCAAAAACTTTGTGTGTGTGTGTGTGTGTGTGTGTGTGTTGTGTAAGCCTCCAACTATATAACTCGTTGTAGGAATGAGGACATGTAGGAAGCTAAATAAATGTTACAACATAGAATAGAATAGAGTTAGAATTAGAATAGAGTAGAATAGAATAGAATAGGAGATAACAGATTGTAGAACAGAATAGAATAGAATAGAATAGAATAGAATAGAATAGAATTCTTTATTGGCCCAGTGTGATTGGATACACAAAGAATTTGTCTTTGGTGCATATGCTCTCAGAGTACATAAAGAAAAAAATTAAATATATTCATCAAGAATCATAAGATACAACATTTAGTGATAGTCAGAGGTTACTAATAAGCAATCAAATCATACTGGGAAACTAATAAAACAATATGAATTGTAAAGATACAAGCAACATGGTTATGGCCATAAGTGGGAAAAGATAGATACTAGTAAGGATGAGGATAATAGCAATAGCAGTTAGACTTATATACCGCTTCATAGGGCTTTCAGCCCTCTCTAAGTGGTTTATAGAGTCAGCATATTGCCCCCAACAACAATCCGGGTCCTCATTTTACCCACCTCGGAAGGATGGAAGGCTGAGTCAACCTTGAGCCGGTGAGATTTGAACAGCCGAACTGCAGAACTGCAGTCAGCTGAAGTAGTCTGCAGTGCTGCATTTAACCACTGCGGCACCTCGGCTCTATAATAATAGTAATACAGTCGTAGTAGATAATTTGACAGTGTTGTGGGAATTAGTTGTTTAGCAGAGTGATGGCATTCGGAGAAAAGCTGTCCTTGTGTCTAGTTGCTCTGGTGTACAACTATACCGTTGTTTTGAGGGTAGAAGTTGAAACAATTTATGTCCAGGATGCAAGGGGTCTGTAGATATCGCCACCCCACGCTTTCTCTCATCCACATCGTAACTGATTTGAGATGGAAGTCTGTAGAGATTCTCAGTCATCCAGGTCATGGTTGTCCCAAAGGTGCTTTTTTTAAAAGGAGGCAACCAGACTTCCTTGTTTTTCCTTTGAAGATGTTTCGCTTCTCATCCAAGAAGCTTCTTCGGCTCTGACAGGATTCCATTTCCTCACCATCCTGTCAGCGCTGAAGAAGCTTCTTGGATAAGAAGCGAAACGTCTTCCAAAAAAACCCCCAAGGAAGTCCAGTTGGGATGATTTGAGATGGCCCTTCTTCTCATAATCACCCTTCCTTTTCAAAGAAGGGAAGAGAATATTAACGAATTGCCTACTGTCATTGCCACAATTATTTTCTTTTTTTACAAATTTTCAGCTGAGGTAATCCTCGACTTACAACCATTGGAGTTGTGGCTGCCCCATCACTGGAGGTTTTCAAAAATAGAGTGGACAACCATTTTTATTGGGATAGTGTCAGAGGTAGGTTGCTCCCTGTTCAGCCGAACTGGTAGTAGCGGAAGGCTCCGCTCACCCGCCCAGACGCTTCTGCGTGCCTGAATTGGTAGTAAAAAAAATTGGCAAGCCACTACTGGATGGTATAAGATCCCCTGCCTTAAGCCAGGGGGTTGGACTAGAAGACCTCTGACGTCCCTTTCAGCTTCATGAATCTATGTTCCATCCATCTACCATCATGAAGACGATTTCCCCCTTCTGGTTACATTACGTTGTGCTATGTTAAGCCATCATTCTCTTCCCATGCTGGAGCTCCTAGGAATCCCATCAACCTAGCTTTGCAAAAGACTGTTGACAGTACTGAATAAACTAAGACTGATTTTAATTGAACATCAGGACCGAAATGATGAGATGCGGGTTTTGCTTTTCCTTTGTGCTGGAGTGTGGGGGAGGGGACACGGAAGAGATGATGGAAACGTTGACTTCCAGTAATGGGGTTTAACTAGACGGAGCTCTGAGACGGAGGATTTCTTGAAGTAGCAAGGAATAAAAGACAATAGAAATCTGCCATGACTGCAGTTTCAGAAGCTTGAACTGAGTAATGTGCAATGTATCATATTGTGCTTAGGGCAGCTCATGTATCTTACCTTTTAAACATTTGTGATTTATGTATGATTAATCACATCTTGATTCCTTCTCATGTCCCTTGGAGATACAAACAGGGAAAGGAAGAGGTTGATGTCAAGATTCAGCTGGTTTCCTTCCTTCCTTCCTTCCTTCCTTCCTTCCTTCCTTCCTTCCTTCCTTCCTTCCTTCCTTCCTTCCTTCCTTCCTTCTTCTCTCCCTCCGTCATAAAAATCTTTTCTCCCTTCCTTTCTTCATCATAAAAATCTTCCTTCCTTCCTTCTTTTCTCTCTCCCTTATAAAAATCTTTCTCCCTTCCTTTCTTCCTCATAAAAATCTTCCTTCCTTCCTTCCTTCCTTCCTTCCTTCCTTCTTTCCTCCCTCCCTCATAAAAATCTTTCTCCCTTCCTTTCTTCCTCATAAAAATCTTCCTTCCTTCCTTCTTTCCTCCCTCCCTCATAAAAAATTTTCTCCCTTCCTTTCTTCATCATAAAAATCTTTCTTCCTTCCTTCTTCTCTCTCTCCGTTATAAAAATCTTTCTCCCTTCCTTTCTTCTTCATAAAAATCTTCCTTTCTTCCTTCCTTCCTTCCTTCTTTCCTCCCTCCCTCATAAAAATCTTTCTCCCTTCCTTTCTTCCTCATAAAATCTTCATTCTTTCCTGCCTCCCTCATAAAAATCTTTCTCCCTTCCTTTTTCCCCTCATAAAAATCTTCCTTCCTTCCTTCTTCTCTCTCTCCCTTATAAAAATCTTTTTCCCTTCCTTTCTTCCTCATAAAAATCTTCCTTTCTTCCTTCCTTCTTTCCTTCTTCCCTCATAAAAATCTTTCTCCCTTCCTTTCTTCCTCATAAAAATCTTCCTTCTTCTCTCCCTCCCTCATAAAAATCTTTCTCCCTTCTTTTCTTCCTCATAAAAATCTTCCTTCTTCCCTCCCTCCCTCATAAAAATCTTTCTCCCTTCCTTTCTTCCCCATAAAAACTTCTTTCCTTCCCCTTCCTTCCTTCCTTCCTTCCTTCCTTCATTCATTCATTCATTCCCTGTCTCCTTCCTTCCTTTCATCATTATTCTCCTTTGCCTTATTAGGTCTGTAGAAGACAAACTACCACCTATCACAAATATTGTTGAAATGTGGGTGTAATTTTATAAATAATTCATTTGGCAATATTTAAATCAAGTAAGAACTACTACGGTTGGAACTGTTATCATTAGCCAAGGTTCAATGGATAAAGCATTTCATGTTTATTGCCTAATGATTACAACATCAGATCATGATTGTATCACATACTCACATCTTCACAACCACAATAATCAATACTGGTGATAGGATGAATGTTAACCTGTGATCAAACAAACGTCAATTTAGATTCAAAGCACTTTGCTTGGGTCAACTGTATTATCTACTCCCCTTAGCTAAGTCAGACAATTTCTATTTCTATTTTCTTTTTTTGTTCTATTTCCTAATTCCCTTTTTATATTTAAACATTACTATGTTCTCACTATGAGAAGAAATCAAAAACCCCAAATACAGATCACGAGATGTTTGTTGCACCCAACATTCTACACAGATATGTCTAATTTATACTTTATGAATCTGTAGGTAAACCAGAACATACATATAGACTAAAATCTGGAATTTTACAAGCCAACCCCCCCCCCTCTATTTGAGGAGAAATGTCCATGAAATAATATATGAATACTACAATCTTTTTCTCTCCCAAACTGCAAAATCGGAACAAACCATTACATGTACTCTATAAAATAAGAATCTGAACGAACGCAGAACTGATGAATTTATCTATCTTACCTACAAACACATAAATATTTTGAAATGACCTCAAGCAAAACCATCTTTTAGTCTCCATTGGTTTCTGAAGTGTTGCAGAATTATGCACTTACAAAGATGGGTTGGTTCTAAATCATTGTTGGCATTTTGGTCTTATTAATAAATATAATGGAAATTTGTTGGAACATCTTGTACCGTTGCAGCTAAACCGGGACTGGGAAACGAGTAATAGAGCTGGAATTGACTCTAATAACAGTTGAACAATCAACAGAGTGATCTGTAAGGGGATGACCATATGTTCTAGATTGACACGGTCCTCAACATATATTTCACAGGTATTTTTTTATATATTTGATGTATGCCATATAGGAGACCAATTTTCCAGTGGTGGGATTCAGCCAGCTCGCACCTATTCGGGAGAACCGGTTGTTAACTTTCTAAGGAGTTCGGAGAACCGGTTGATGGAAGAAATCTTATTTTGTTTGTTTTCCCACTTTACAGGGCTAATCCTGTAAGGAAGGCAGGAAGGAAACATTCTGGTGTTGTTTCTAGCCTAATCTTTATTGCCCTGCTTACAGAAACTGCCTCTCCGGTTAACCTTATTACATTGTAACAACTAAGGTGAAGCACCCATTGACGTGAGTGACGTTGAGTTGGCCATGCCCATACAGTCACATGACCACAAAGCCACACCTACCCAGCTGGTCATTAGGGTAGAGAACCGGTTGTTAAATTATTTGAATGCCACCACTGCTATTTTCCCCTCATCCACCCCCACAGATTTGATTGCCTTCATCTTTATGCATGGGTCTGCCTTGGCTTTTGATGAGTTTAACCCATCGGAAGACACCCAACCTTGGTTGCCGGCAAATAGCCTTCTAGAACGGGTATGGAGGCCATCTTGCTTTTTTGCTCTCCTCTGTAGCCTTCCGCCAACCGTGACGAGGCCTAGAATGCTTTGCTAAAGCTGGTAAAATGGAACCAAATCAAGTGTTCAATGGATTTGGTCCCCTTCAACCAGCTGTAGCTGTGCATTGATCACACTCCCAGAGACGGCTGTGAAGGATAAATGCTCCGAGTGGACCAAGACTTCGGGAAGACAAATAGCCCCCTGGACATTGTCGATAAAAGAAATTATGATGATTGACACCTGGAGATCTATCGCCCCGGCTCTAAACTAGTGGGCTGGGCCCAAAGTCATTATGTGCTTGCCAGTCAATTCTCGGTACTCAGAGATGGATAATCTCCATCTTCCTTACTCTTATTGATCGGAGCGGTAAATTAGAACTGTATATTTTAACCACAGAAGCTTGCAAGTTTCTATGAGGCTCTCCTCCAAAGAAGGCCCCGCTTTGTTGTCTGTCTGTTGCAGTGATTAATAAAGAAACACCTTTCATTCAATGCTCCCTTTTCTGCAAACTGGTTTCATTTTATTTATTTATTTATTTTTTAAAAAGCAAAACAATAAAGCCCTTTGCTTTGAGATCAGCAATTCCATCGGGGGGCGCGGGGGGGGGGTTCTGTGGAAGTGTCACGAGACGCAGAATAACACAAAACTGAAATGCAGACTTTACTCGGATAACCGACAAGGGCTAAATTGGCAGGGGGAAAGTCCTTCAATCAGGGTGAAGCGTTCTCCTTAGCTGTTATTTTCTTAAATAAACTTTGTGGCAGTGCCAGAAAATGTACAAACGTCATGCTGGAAAGGAGACAATTTAAAACGGCAAGTATTGCCAAACCTACACAGGGCAATCTGCAGCATTGTAGAATGGATGGAGCTAAGAAATGCTAAACAAAGGAGCAGCTACAAGCAGAATCCCATCTCAAGAGCCAATTGGGTTTAGAAAGTTTTAGTTGAGGGACAAGGAGTAATTATTTAAGAGGAAAGTCTATTTTATGGACAAGAAAGAAATGTTTCAACTTCCACGAAGCATGCAATATAATTAACTTGTCTGCAAGATTACGGACCCCCCCAAAAAACCCCATCTTCCCAGCACGCACAGAGAAAACTCATTGCCCAAAATTGTAATTATTTGGACCATTTTGGGGGGGATCTGCAAGGAATTTACCTTGAGGTACGAAGGTAAATCAAGATCTATAAGTTCCCCATTTTTAGCTACAGAATAACATGGCTGTGTTGGAACTCACCAAAACTAAACAAACACCACTCAAATAAAGGATATTTGGGGGATGGGGGACCAAGATTTTAAGAGAGCAAAGAGTGGGGGGGGGGCGGGAGGCACAGATTCCATTCACTTTTTACAATAAAAATCAAAGCTTTGAATTATTTCATTTAAGCTATCAGTTTCCGTTTCTTGGATATTGGGATTTTGTTTTTAAAAGGGAACTCACAAGCTGATCTCACCAAAACTAAACAAAAGCATGACTGAAATAAATAAAAAATATTTTTTGGGGGGGGGACAGGTGACCAAGATTTTAACATACAGAGAAAGAGAGAGAGAGAACGAGAACGTAGAAAATGCACAGATTTTCAGCTCCATTCACTTTTACGCTAAGACACGCACACCCCTTTTACAGTAAAAATTTAACCCAGGCTATGAATTATTTAACTCAACCGATCAGTCTCCCTGTTTTGGATATTTAGATTAAAAGAGAAAAAGAAAATAGCATTTAGGATTCAGGCTTATAAAGCAATAGCATTTAGACTTATATATACGGCTTCACGGTGCTTTACAGCTCTCTCTAAGCGGTTTACAGAGTCAGCATGTTGCCCCCAACAATTTGGATCCTCATTTTACCAACCTTGGAAGGATGGAAGGCTGAGTCAACCTTGAGCCTGGTGAGATTCGAACTACCAAACTGCAGTTCAGCCAGCAGTCAGCAGACGTTAGCCTGCAGTACTACACTCCAACCACTGCGCCACCACAGCTCTTATACACTGTCTCAAAGCATTTTACAGCACACTCTGGCTAGTTTACAACATCAAAGCATTATTTGCATATCATCCCCAACAACCTGGGTGCTCATTTTACCGACCTCGGAAAGATGGACGACTGAGTCAACCTCGACCACTGTCAGGATTGCACTCCAGGCTGTGGGCAGAGTTGGCCTGCAATGCTGTGTTCTAACAACTGCATCACCAGGGAACCCCTAAGCTCGCCACTCTCCTGGCATTGCTGTCTTTAAAATCTTTATTCCAGTTCATGAAGATTGTTGATCAGCAGCTGCTAGTCTTACAAACTGGTTACCTTCTAACTCCCATGTTCAGGGATGGAACCAGATGTGGGGGCAGAAAAAAGGCACAACCCATGGCAATCCTAGGCTGCATTAATAGGGGGATAGAATCAAGATCAGGTGAAGTGATTGGACTCTAGAAAAAGTGCAGAGAGGAGCAACAAAGATGATTAAGGGACTGGAGGCTAAAACATATGAAGAACAGTTGCAGGAACTGGGTAGGTCTAGTTTAATGAAAAGAAGGACTAGGGGAGACATGATAGCAGCGTTCCAATATCTCAGGGGTTGCCACAAAGAAGAGGGAGTCAAACTATTCTCCAAGGCACCTGAGTGTAGAACAAGAAGCAATGGGTGGAAACTAATCAAGGAGAGAAGCAACTTAGAACTGAGGAGAAACTTCCTGACAGTTAGAACAATTAGCCAGTGGAACAACCTGTCTCCAGAAGTTGTGAATGCTCCAACACTGGAAGTTTTTAAGATCCTCCCAACTCTGTTATTCTATTCTAAGTTCTAGGACCTCTTTACAAAGCCTGAGTAACATTATACTCAGAACAGTGCATCCAGTTCTGGTCACCACATTATAAAAAAAGAGGTTGAGACACTGTAGAAAGAGTTCAGAGAAAAGCAACAAAATTGATTGGGGGACTGGAGGCTAAAACATATGAAGAACAGTTGCAGGAATGTCTAGTCAAAAGATAAGAAGGAGGACTGGAGAGAAATGACAGCACTGTTGCATTATTTGAGGGGCTCCTACAAATTATTTTCCAAAGCACCAAAAGGTAAGATAAGAAACAAGGGTTGGAAACTAACCAAGGAGAGAAGCAACTTCAAACTAAGGAGAAATTTCCTGAGAAAGAGAACAATCAACCAATGGAACAGCTTGTGGGTGCTCCATCACTCTCTGAGGGAATGAAGTTACAGAGGGAAGGAGCCACCACAGAGAAGGCCCTTCTTCTGAGTCCCACCACGTGTATCTCCCTCGTGGATGGGACCCACAACATTCCCTGCCTCCTTGCTCTGATGTGTCGGGTAGATGGGACCAGCAAGAGATGGTCCCTCAGATAATAATTATGTGTTTCAAAATATCTTGGATTGGTTTTAGATCAGTGGTGGGTTGCAGGCGGTAGGCCCCGGTACGGGCGTACCGGAGCCTGCCCGGAGCACTGGATACCGTTCCAGTACAGTGCTCCGGAGGACCCACCCACTCGCCCACACTCCTTACTGGTCTTTAAACTCTTTGGTGCTTCCGCACACGTTGCGTACAGCGTCTGTACAATGCTCCGCCGAGCAGCTGGAGCGTCGTGGAGGCTCGCGGAGGCATTGCTGGACGATGGCAAGGATGCTGGGCCAGTTGCAACCGGTGCCGGTTCCAACAGGATCTGGAACCCACCCCTATTTTAGATACACTGTTTACTTGGACCAATGAATTAACGGATTGCAGAGGGATGATGCAGCTCAGGCAAATATCTTCCCAGTCAGGAATTTAAGGCTCTTGATCAGCGGTGTCAAACTCAAAGGGTGCTTAGATCTGGCTGACTGGACTGCTCTGGAAACAGTGAAGGACTGGCCAATGATGCCTCTGCCAGTGAAAATTGACCCCCTTCCCCTCCTGAGCTCAGTCCTGGAGGCCATCTTTAAATTTGGATCTTCGCGTCGGCCACAAGCGGCGGATGGGCGAGCAGTGGGGATGGGAGTGGGGTGGATGGAGATGGTGTGGGATGTAGAGCCATAACAACCTTTTCCCCTTGGGAGCCCAGGACGTTCAGCCTGCACCTGGTGGGGTGTGACTGGGAGTCAACTCCCGCTGGGACAGTGACCTGATTGGACCATGTGATGCCCATGTCGATGCAGGGAAAAGGAATTTTGACTTTACTTTGGGTGGGGGAAACCAGGCAGCTTTCAGATTCAGGTTTCCCCAGATGTGCCAATATGACATCTCTAATAAATTCAAGCTTTGAGGGAAATGCCTGCCTTGGAGTTTTGATTCCGTTGGGGGGTGTTACTTGGAACCCTGACTTCCATTTTTGCTGGCAGAGGGCTGCAGGAAGATTCTCCCCCACCCCAGCCCTGCCTGAACTACTCCAGTTGCTCCTGACCCGAGCGACCCCGAGCTGGCCACACCCAACCTGGCCACGCCCCCTCCCCTTTTGCATTTCAGGGAAATGTTTCTCCTTTTGCATTTCAGCATGCAAGAAGGAAAAGAGAAAGGGAAAGAGGAAAGACAAAGAAAAAAGAAGGAAACATGGGAAGAGAGCAAGGAAGGAAAAATAAGTAAAGAGGGGAAGGAAGGAAGAATGAAGGGAAGGAAAAAGAAGAAAAGGAAGGAAGGAGGGAGGGAGGGAGGATCTCAGCGTAGTCCTGGCCACCACAGGTGCCCCCGACACAAATGGCGTTGAGCTAGCCACATGCATCATAGGTACACCAGTGGTGGGCTGCTCCCAGCATTACTGCCGGTTCGGTGTGCGCAAAAAAATATGTGTGTGTGCATTTGCACAAAAATAGGTCTGCACATGTGCAAAACGTAAAAAAAATGTGCAATTACAATTGTTCTGCGCATGCACAGAATCCAAAAATCAAGATGGCGGCTCCGTAGGGGAACTGGTTGGGGGGGGGGCTTGGCAGGCCTGGGTCACTGCCAGTTCCAGTGACACAGGCCGCCAAACCATTACCGGTTCGGCCGAACCAGTCTGAAACTGTAGGAACCCACCTCAGAGCCACACCCAGTCATGCCCCCCCCCCTAGCCAAGGTCAAACACAACCCTGATGCGGCCCTCAATGAAATCGAGTTTGACACCCCTGCTCTTGATTCTTTAAATGGTTCTTGGCAAAAGGCACCCAGCTTCATTTGGCTGTAATAAGCATTGATGTTATGTTAATGGCTTAAAGAAAATCACTCGCTTTCTCATGTTATAATGATTGGGAAAAGTAAACCGAGTGTCATCTTTTCTTAACTTTATTGTAAATCCATATAAGTATCACAAGCTACAAATGCTGTTGGTATAATACCAATCCATTGGAATACCAATATGGATCTTAACTTAAAGTCTCTGCCCAGCTCTAGGGATAACATGTAAATCTCTGATTTGATCCACAGCCACGAGTGGATCTGTGTAGCGAATCCTCGGGACCTGGGATTAAGAAATAACTCCTTTCTCAAGAGGAGATCATTGACTGCATCACAACTCATTACCAGAAACATTCTAACGCAGCCTTTTTCCCCAACCTTGGCAACTTTATGAGGTGTGGACTTCAATTCCCAGAATTCCCAATCCTATGAAGAAATTCTGTGAATTCTGGGAGCGGAAGTCCATATAGTTCAGAACAGTGGTGGGCTGCAGCTGGAAGCAGTGCCACTGTACTGGAACGGTGTTTTGGAGAGCCTGCCCTCCTGCATTCCTTACCTCTATTTAAGCTAACTGGGCCATTTGTGCGCGAAAGTCAGGGGTGGGTTCCTGCCAGTTCTAACCTCTTCTATAGAAGAGGTTCCACAAATCTATAGTGCCGTTTAAAACTCGTTCCAGCTTCCTCCCCCTGCCCGTCTGCACATCATCAAGATGAAGAGCGAGAGGAGGAATTCTGGGAGTTGAAATCCACAAGTCTTAAAGCTGTCAACTTTGAACACCCTTGGGGTTTTTTTCTAAAGGGTTAGGGGTGCAAGGGTCTTGTAACTTGACAGTTTTAAGACTTGTGTGCTTCAAATGCCAGAGTTTCTGAGCCAACATTTTCGATTGCTAAGCAAGAGCGTTGTTAAGTGAATTTCACCACATTTTACAATTTGGCCACTCCCACTCGGTGACATGGTCGGCAAGCCACTCCCACCTGGTCACATGGCCAGAAAGCCACTCCCACAAAGCAGGCCACATCTACCCAAGAGGTTCTAAAAAATTTGTAAAACCCACCACTGACATAGGTGCAATGTACGGCGCCTGCACAACCTCCACAGAGCAGCTGGAGCATTGCAGGGTGGTGGGTGCGCATGCATGAGCACCGCACGTGCCCAAGGTGGACGCCTGGCCCCGTCACAGTGTACCAGTTGCGATGGGATCTGGAACCCACCACTGGTTTAAGGGTCTCAAACTCGATTTCATTGAGGGCAGCATCAGGGTTGCGTTTGACTTCAGAGGGCCAAGGGTGGGGGTGGCCAGGTAGGTGGGTGTGGCCATGACTATATATCATTTCAGACAAGCGGCTGTCCAGTCTCATCTCCAGTGATGAAGCACCTACAACAGGGATGGCGAATCTTTTTGGCAACGAGTGCCCAAACCACAACCAGCTGGCTGGCGATCATGTGCATGCACCGGATTGCCTGAAACTTGAAGACCGGCCAGCCAGTGCGCATGTGTGCATTGGCCAGCCGGTCTTCAGGTTTCCCGCATGCACATGATCGCCATCCAGCTGGTCTTTGTGCACGCTGGACCACCGGCAACCCAAAGACCACCTGGCCGGTGCACGCATGCCTGTGTTTTGGCCATTCTCAGGCTGCTTTCCAGTGCTCCAGTGCCCGCAAAAAATAGCTGGCTGGCACATGTGTGCCAGAAACCAGAAGAGCAACTGGCGATGGCCTGCGTGCCCACAGAGAGGGATCTTCATGCCACCTCTGGCACGCGTCTCATGGGTTCACCATCACGGACCTACAACTTCTGAAGGCAAAGTGTTCCACTGGTTGATTGTCCTCACTGTTAGGAAGTTTCTCCTTAATTCCAGGTTGCTTCTCTCCTTGATGAGTTTCCATCCATTGTTTCTTCTCTTGCCTTCTCTGGTTCTTTGGAAAATAAGTTGACCTCCTTTTCTTTGTGGCAACCCCACAAATACTGGAATACTGCTATCATTTCACCCCTAGTCCAGTCAAAAATTTTTTAGAATCTCTTCTGTAGGAGTGGCCTGCATTGTGGGGGTGGCTTGCTAGCCATGTGACTGGGTGGGAGTGGCTTGCCAGCCATGTGACTGGGTGGGCATGGCCAACTTGTAAAATGTGGTGAAACTCACTTAACGCTCTTGCTTAGGAACCAAAATGTTGGCTCAGAAACTCTAGCATTTGAAGCACGCAAGTCTTAAAGCTGACAAGTTACAAGACCTTTGCATACCTAACCCTTTAGAAAAAAAAACACAGGGGTGTTCAAACTTGACAGCTTTAAGACTTGTGGACTTCAACTCCCAGAATTCCTCCTCCAGTCATGTTAGCTCAGGAATTCTGGCATTGAAGCATACAAGTCTTAAAGCTGTCAAGTTACAAGACCCTTGCACCCCTAACCCTTTAGAAAAAAACCTCCCAGGGGTGTTCAAACTTGACAGCTTTAAGACTTGTGGACTTCAACTCCCAGAATTCCTCCTCTCGCTCTTCATCTTGATGATGTGCGGACAGGCGGGGGGAGGGAGCTGGAACCGGTTCTAAACGGCACTGTAGATTTGTGGAACCTCTTCTATAGAAGAGGTTAGAACTGGCAGGAACCCACCCCTGCCCCAGTCCTTCTTTTCTCTAGACTGGCCATGCCCAATTCCTGCAACCCTTCTTCATATGTTTTTATCTCCAGGCCTTTTAATCATTTTAGTTGCTCTTCTTTGCACTTTGCACATTCTCAACAATTCTTTTTTTTTTTTGTAATTGGTGACCAAAACTGGATGCAGCTCAGTTACAAACTGCGGGAAGCATGGACAGAGAATATTGAATTGTCCTAATATCGCTACTGTCTCCGTAGAGAAGGCCCCCATGCCTACACTTCCAGAATCATTTATCTAAGTTTAGTAACACACACAAAAACCCCTTAAGTGAAATATGTGCAATCCCATAAAATCTGACGTCTTGCTTTTAGTGAGGTCCCTAAATTAGATCACTCCTTGCCTATATTTAGCCATCAAGAACTGCCCTAATTTTTCGTGCATTCCGCACACCTGCAGCTTCTTCAGCAATGCTCCTAGCTAGATGAAAATAAAGTTAAAAAAAAAAATATTATCCTCTGCTTGCGTACTTGAGCAAAGCACTTCTGTCTGCACCCACACATTCCCTCCTAGTCTTCAGCCAACATTGATGAGTAAATAATCAGCACAGCAGAAGTCAGTTTCTTAATATATGGATTAAAGAATTCTTCTTTTGAATAATGGAGGGGATATAATGAGTAAACCAGGGCACATTTTGGAGAAGGAGGCCAGGCTAATCCTGCAAGACATTAAAATATTTATTGATGAATTAAAATTAATTCAATCGTCCCTCTAACGAAGTGTCAGATGGAACTGTAAGAGTTTGCTTTCTCCCGATGAAAGGTTCTATCCACCAACGGTGTGAAAATTGTACTAATTCTACTTTCAGAAGATATTGGTGGGAATATTGGCCTAGTTAATATCTTAAGGCACGAAGTTAGAAAGCAGGAGACCATGATCTCAAGCCCCATCCCATCTTGAAAGCTGACTGGGTGACTTTGGGCCAATCATGAGGAGACAGTGAGTTCTAATCTTGCCTTTGGCATGAAAGCAGACTGGATAACTTTGGGCCAATCACCAGGAGATGGTGAGTTCTAGTCCCGCCTTAGGCATAAAAGCAGTCTGGGTGATTTTGGACCAATCACCAGGAGACGGTGAGTTCTAGTCCCGCCTTAGGCATGAAAGCAGTCTGGGTGATTTTGGGCCAATCACTAGGAGACAGTGAGTTCTAGTCCCGCCTTAGGCAATTCTGGGCTAGAAATACACCTGCGTTTATTTATGTATTTATATCTACACATGTGCAGTTTGTGGGACGCGGTGGCTCAGGGGCTAAGATGCTGAACTTGTCGATCAGAAAGAT
The DNA here is from genome assembly GCF_051295495.1 of Thamnophis sirtalis. Lineage (NCBI taxonomy): Eukaryota > Metazoa > Chordata > Lepidosauria > Squamata > Natricidae > Thamnophis > Thamnophis sirtalis. Next base: position 88,870,970 of record NW_028261387.1, read on the forward strand.
CGGCAGTTTGGCGGTTCAAATCCCTAGTGCTGCATAACGGAGTGAGCTCCCGTGACTTGTCCCAGCTTCTGCCAACCTAGCAGCTCGAAAGCACGTAGAAAATGCAAGTAGAAAAATAGGAACCACCTTTGGTGGGAAGGTAACAGCTTTCCATGCACCTTCAGCGTTTAGTCAGCCACATGACCACGGAGACGTCTTCGGACAGTGCTGGCTCTTCAGCTTTGAAACGGAGATGAGTACCACCCCCTAGAGTCGGGAACAACTAGCACATATGTGCGAGGGGAACTTTTACCTTATACTGTCTACATACGTGCAGTTTTATGCTGCTCTTCTTCCAAAGATGTTGCACTCTGCGCTGAATTCTATCAAGGAATCCCCGCCAAAGGTTACTCTTACAATTCATGAGAGGTAATCCTCAACTTGAGAACCGTTCTTTTAGTGGCATTCAAACTTACGACACTGAAAAAAGGGACTTACAACTGTTTTTCACATGGCTGTTGCAGTATCTCCATGGTCACGGGATTTACATTCAGTTGCTTGACGACTGACTCCTATTTGTGACGGTTGCAGGGTGTCATCTTTTGCGACCTTCTGACAAGCAAAGTCAGTGGGGAAACCAGATGCAGTTAACAATCGTAATAACCGCCATGATTCACTGTGGCAAGACAGGTCATAAAATGGGACCAAACTCATTTTACAACTATGTCGCTTTGCTGCAGAAATGCTGGGCTGAATTTACAAATGGTTGTAAGTCAAGGATTACCTCTGGATCCAATTATATTCAGGTGGTTTATTTCCAGGATAACAGGTGGAGACCCTAAAAATCTGGAAGCATCACTATGGCTTTCCCGCTCTCCCACCCACCTCTTCTCTCGTTCTTTCCTTCTCACTCACTCTCTTTCTCCTTTTCGCTCTCCCCTCCCTCTCCCCCTTTCTTTCTCCCCCTCCCTCTCCCCCTTTCTTTCTCCCCCTCCCTCTTTCAGTCTTTCCTTCTCCCTGTTCTTCCTGTCTCCCGCTCTTCTTCTCTCCCGCTCTCGCCACTCTTTCTCCCTCTCCCTTTTACTGTCCTTCTCCCTCTCTCCCCTCTCATTTTCTCTCCCTCTCACCACTCTTTCTCCCTCTTCCTCTTTCAGTCTTTCCTTCTCCCTCTTCTTCCTCTCTCCCCCTCTCCTCTCTCCCTCTTGCCACTCTTTCTCCCTCTCCCTTTTACTGTCCTTCTCCCTCTCTCCCCTCTCCTTCTCTCTCCATCTCCTTCTCCCCACTCTTTTTCTCTCCCCCTCTTTCAGTCTATCCATCTCCCTCTTCTCCCTCTCTCCCCCTCCTTCTCTCTCCCTCTCCTTCTCCCCACTCTTTTTCCCTCTCCCTCTTTCAGTCTTTCCTTCTCCCTCTTCTCCCTCTCTCTCCCTCCCCCTCTCCTTCTCTCTCTCCTTCTCCCCACTCTTTCTCCCTCTCCCTCTTTCAGTCTATCCTTCCCTCTTCTCCCCCTCCCCCCCTCCACTCTCTCTTGCAGCAATTTTTGCAGTAATGTCTTTCAGATGCATTGGTTAAGCATTTCTCCATTTTAAAAAAGCTTTGGATGTCCCAGGAAAGGCAACATCCAAGCCCATCCATGTGTGCTGATTTTTTGACGGAAACTCCACTTGTTCAACAATGGAAAAGGAATTCCAAAGAAAACTAAAGTTGCTACAGCTGAACCAGATGCTTTTTTTCATTTACTCAACCAGGCCAATGAGGCACATAGCTGGAAGGGGCTCTCATTAACCAAACTTAAAAGATAATTAAGGACATTAAAAAGTGAAAGGAGATGAGCACCACCTATGCAAGTTGCAGGAAGAAAGGTGGAAGGGAGAAAGAGACCGAGGGAGGGAGTTAGGAGACAGACAGTGAGGGAGAGAGGAGAGGGACAGACAGACAGAGGGAGAAGAGAGAGAGGGGAAGGAGAAAGGGAGGAGAGACAGAGATGAGAGAGACAGACAAAGGAGAGAGAGGAGAGGGGAGTCAGACAGAGGGAAGAAAGAGAGGAGAGGGAGGGAGGAGAGAGAGAGAGAGGAGGTGAGGAGAGGGAGGTAACGTGGGAGTAGACAGAGAGAGAGAGAAAAGAGAGAGATAGACAGAGAGAGGGAGGAGAGGGAGGTAGGGAAGAAAGAGAGAGAGAAGAGAGGGGTGACAGAGAGGAGAGAGAGAAAGGGAGGGAGGAGAGAGAGGAGATAGAGAAGAGAGAGAGAGACAGACAGACAGAAAGGGAGGAAAGAGAGAGAGGGGAGAGAGGGAGGGAAAGAGAGGAGAGAGAGAAAGGGAGGGAGGAGAGAGAGTAGAGAGGGAGAGAGGAGAGAGATAGAGAAAAAGAAGAGAGATAGAGAAAGGAGAGAGAGGAGAGATAGACAGAGAGAAAGGAGACAGAGAGAAGAGAGAGAGGTAGAGGAGATAGGGAGGGAGGAGAGAGAGAAGAGAGAGTAGAGGGAGGGAGGAGAGAGAGATAGAGAGAGAGGAGAGAGAGAAAGGAGAGCGAGAGGAGAGAGAGACAGAAAGGGAGGGCTAGGAAAGAGAGAGAGAGGAGAGAGGGAGGGACAGAGAGGAGAGAAAGGGAGGGAGGAGAGAGAGTAGAGAGGGAGAGAGGAGAGAGATAGAGAAAAAGAAGAGAGATAGAGAAAGGAGAGAGAGGAGAGGTAGACAGAGAGAAAGGAGACAGAGAGAAGAGAGAGACAGAGAGAGGTAGAGTAGATAGATAGGGAGGGAGGGAGGAGAGAGAGAAGAGGGGCGGAGGAGAGAAAGATAGATAGAGATGAGAGAGAGAGGGGGAGAGAAGGGAGAGACAGAGAGGTAGAGGAGAGAGGGGAGAGGGAGGGAGGAGAGAGAGAGAAGAGAGAGACAGACACACAGAGAGAACAGATGACACACAAACACAGAGAGAGATGAAGGCATTGGGCAAAATATGGTTTCTGCTGAGCCTGCTATTTTAGCTCTCTAGCCAGAGATGTTTCGAAGGAGGAAAAGCATGAAATATACATAACCTGAGAAACTGTTGATGAGGTGTACAGGTATTTTACTGTGACGTCCACGCAGGGAAGCTACAGATGGGCCTCGGTATTTCATCGGCATAAGGCAGCTTCTGCTGGCTCCGGTTGGCTCAAAAACCCAGAAAGGAACGAAAACATAAATATAATGGGGTTGAATTGTGGTTCCTTGGGGAGCATTCATCACTAATGCAATGATAGAGCTGATCACACGAGTGATCTTCTCCGCACTGTTTTTTTTTTTAAAAAAAAAACTTTCCTACCACTCCACCGAATCGCCTTTTTGGTTGCCGGACTTTGCAAACGTCTTTGCATGGTCTCAACGTTGAGTTAAATAATAAATATCCCACTTAGAAAAAAGTTATAAATCTTGCTAGGAGGCTGGGACGATTTGCATTTTTTCCACTGGGTGACACTGCCTCTTTCCAACTCTATAATTTACTTGCTGAGGCAGCAAAGGGGAAAAAAAAACGAATTCTTTTCGTAAAGCAGGCGGTGGTTTGGAGGGAATCGTGTGCAATGATCCACCAGAGTTAGGGAGCTTACAGATAGAATAGAATAACAGAGTTGGAAGGGACCTTGGAGGTCTTCTAGTCCAACCCCCCGCTTAGGCAGGAAACCCTTCAGACAAATGGCTATCCAACATCTTCCAATGTTGGAGCACTCACAACTTCTGGAGGCAAGTTGTTCCACTGATTAATTGTTCTTGGTGTCAGGAAATTTCTCCTTCATTCTAGGTTGCTTCTCTCCTTAATTAGTTTCCACCCATTGCTTCTTTTTCCTGCCTTCAGGTGCTTTGGAGAATAGTTTGACTCCCTCTTCTTTGCGGCAACCCCTGAGATATTGGAAGAATGCTATCATGTCTCCCCTGGTCCTTCTTTCTATTAAACTAGACATTCCCAGTCCCTGCAACCGTTCTTCATATGTTTTAGCCTCCAGTCCCCTAATCCTCTTTGTTGCTCTTCTCTGCACTCTTTCTAGAGTCTCCACATTTTTTCTACATCGTGGCGACCAAAACTGGATGCTGTATTCCAAGTGTGGCCTTACCAAGGCCTTATAAAGTGGTATTAACCCTTCACGGGATCTTGATTCTATCCCTTTGTTTATGCAGCCTAGAATTGTGTTGGCTTTTTGGGTGAATAAGTTGTCGCTTCTTCCGACAGGAATGAATGACGGCTGTTGAGAATGTTATCCGTTCAGTCATGGCCAACTCTTGGCGATTCTATGAGCCAGGCGTGTCTCCACATCTTCTGATCCTGCACTACAGATAGTCCTTGATTTACAACCACAATTGAGCCCAACATGTCTGCTGCTAAGTGAGCTTTAGCCATTACACATTACAACCTTTGATTGTCATGGTTGTTAAGAGAATCACTGCAGCTGTTAAGTTAGTTACATGGTAAATAAGGGAACCTATAGCAATAGCAGTTAGACTTATATACTGCTTCATAGGGCTTTCAGCCCTCTCTAAGCGGTTTACAGAGTCAGCATATTGCCCCCAACAACAATCCGGGTCCTCATTTTACCCACCTCGGAAGGATGGAAGGCTGAGTCAACCCTGAGCCAGTGAGATTTGAACAGCTGAACGGCAGAACTGCAGTCAGCTGAAGTAGCCTGCAGTGCTGCATTTAACCACTGCGCCACCTCGGCTCTCTATTAACCTATTAACTTTGCTGGTCAGAAAGTCGCAAAAGGGGATCGCAGGACCTCAAGACCCCTGCAACCGTCATAGACAGAGGTCAGTTTGCCCAACGTTTTGATTTCATTCATTGGGATACTGCAACAAGCGTAGGTGTGAAAAATGGTAGTAACGTGAAGTGCTGAGCAAATCAGGAGATTCAGGCAGTTCAAACGAGTGTAAAGATTTATTGCAAGCTAAATCTCTCTACAAGAATCTGACCAACTAACAGACAAGCAAAATAAGCGGGAGATAAGAAGGCATTCCAGATGGGCTGGACTTAAGATCTCTTATAGGCATGCAGGGACTCATTACTTATAATGCCTTTGACCTCTCCCTCGGGCTCAGTCTGGTCATCTCCTACACATACAGTAACTCATGTTTTCAGTGCCTCTGTAACTTCAAACAGTGACTAAATGAACCATTGTACGTCGAGGACTAGCTTTGATGGTGTCCAGTCAACATATTTTTTGGCAGCCGGGTTTCTTTTCACCACTAACACTTCCAAACATAATTGCTTTCTTCAGTGAATTCCCCTGCATGACATGGCCAAAACAGTGAGACATCATTTTGTGATTTTTGCCTTTCAGTGACATGTTGTTATGCACTAACAAGCAATGTGAATTGCTTGTTAGTCACCTTTGCTAGCCGAGGAATACACAGCAGCCTTCTTCAGCGCCACAGCTCAAAAAAGTTGATTTTCTTCCTGTCTTGGTTTTTTAAAGTCCATGAATTATGCCCCTCAGATTGCCTAATTTTGGAGCACTGGGCTGTAGCCTGCACTGAAACCAGAGGTGGTATTCAGCCAGTTCTGACAGGCTCTGGAGAACCGGTAGCGAAAATTTTGAGTAGTTAGGAGAACCGACAAATAGGCTGGCCCCGCCCCTGCTGCTTCCCAGCTGATCTTCTTTTTGTTGCCCTGAACAAGAGAACGGAGCTGGAAAGTAGGTTAGTGGGATGGGGAGGGAATGGGGATTGTGCAGTAACCTCCCCAATCTCAGGGTTCCAAATAGCATCCAAAATTAAATCAGAGTCCAAGGCAAAGTATTGCTCAAAGTTCCAATTTATTAAGGGAGCCATGTTGGCATATCTGGGAAAACCTGAATCTGAAAGCTTCCCAGTTTTCCCCACCCAGTTGAAAGTTCAAGATCTTGCCCCCACACCCACAAGTCCATCACATGGTCCAATTTTCCACTGCCATACTGGCAGTTCCACCCATCCAGTTCCAGTCAGGTGCAGAGGTGGAGAGACAAAGGATGACCTTGGCTTTCTAGAAGGAATTTTGTTTTGGCTACATAGCATTTAACTCCGTACAATCCCCCCTCCCATTTTCCCACAATAAAAACGGCATAGTAGAATAATAAAAAGTAGGGCAGGCCAAAGATCCAAAAGGAATATGGCTGCAGGCCTGACAAACCACAACCCCCCAGGAGTGTGGAAGGATTGGGAATTTTGCAGTATCCTTCCCCTGCCATGCTCACAAAGCCACACCACACCCACAAAGTCACACCCACAGAACCGGTAGTAAAAAAATTTGAATCCCACCACTGACTGAAAACTGTTTCAGGGATTGTCCACTGCTCTTCAGAAGAATGCTTTGTCATGGAACTGGCATATTGTTTTCAAATGGCAATTCAGAAACTGTTTGGATGGAAAGCATATGAAATCAAACTTAGGACCCCCCCCAAACCCCCCCCCCCAATAATCAAGAATCACTGTAATCTAGAGAAAAGAATGACTAGGGGTGATGAAATAGCAATATTCTGATATTTGAGGGGTTGCAACAAATAAGAGGGGGTCAACTTATTTTCCAAAGCACCAGAGGGCAGGACAAGAAACAATGGATGGAAACTAATCAAGGAGAGAAGCAACTTAGAACTAAGGAGAAATTTCCTGACAGTGAGGACAATGAATCAGTGGAACAACTTGCCTCCAGAAGTTGTAAATGCTCCAACACTGGAAGTTTGTAAGAAGAGACTGGACAGACGCTTGTCTGAAATTGTATAGGGTCTCCTGCTTGAGCAGGGGGTTGGACTAGAATATTTCCAAGGTCCTTTTCAACTCAATTGTGGTCCTAAGTCAAGGACCACCTGCATTTGCCTTCATTCCAGAGGTGGTATTCAGCCAGTTCTGGAGAACTGATAGCGGAAATTTTGAGTAGTTCGGAGAACCGCCAAACACCACCTCTGGCTGGCCCCACCCACATCTATTCTCTACCTCCTGAGTCCCAGCTGGTCAGCTGGGTCTTCTTTTGTTGCTCTGCACAGGAGAACGGAGCTGGAAAGCAGGTTGGTGGGGTGGGGAGGGAATGGAGATTTTGCAGTATCCTTGCACAAGGAGTGGGGAGGGAATGGAGATTTTGTAGTATTCTTCCCCTGGAGTGGGGTGGAAATGGAGATTTTGCAGTTTCCTTCCCCTGGAGTCAGGAGGGAATGGGGATGTTACAGCATCCTTCCCCTGGAGTGGGGAGAGAATGGATATTTTGCAGTTTCCTTCCCCTGGAGTGGGGAGGGAATGGAGATTTTGTAGTATTCTTCCCCTGGAGTGGGGAGGGAATGGAGATTTTGTAGTATTCTTCCCCTGGAGTGGGGAGGGAATGGAGATTTTGCAGAATCCTTCCCTGCCACACCCACCAAGCCACGCCCACAGAACCGATAGTAAAAAAAAATTGAATCCCACCATTGCTTCATTTGTACTGACAAACCAGTTTCCCAGTATTCTAAAATGGGAAACATTCAAGTAACCTCAGCTGCAAAGTAGGTTTACGCTATTAATGACTTGCAGAAAACTCACCAGGACTGAATTTTTGATATTGTTTGGGCATATTAGGATATAAAAAAGAGATGTGGTCCCATCTTCGGTGCTCCATTGTGCTCACCCGTAGGATTGCTGTATTAATGCCTTTATACGAGTGGTGGGACTCGTGAACAGTGAATCTGAATCAGTGGTGGGTTTCAAAAAAAATTTGAACCTACTCTGTGGGTGTGGCCTCCTTTGTGGGAGTGGCTTGCTGGCCATGTGACCTGGTGGGAGTGGCTTGCCAGCCATGTGTCCCCCTCCTCTCTCTTCTTTCTTTTGTCTCTCTGTCCCTTTTTCCTTTTTTTCTTTCATCTCTCTCACTTTTTCTTTTTACTTTTTTCTTTTCTTTCTTTCTTTCTCTGTGTGAGTCTGTGTGTGTGTGTGTGTGTGTGTGTGTGTGTGTGTGTGTGTGTGTGTGTGTGTCAGTGGTGGGTTTCAAAAATTTTTGGAACCTCTTCTGTAGGTGTGGCCTGCTTTCTGGGTCCACTGGTGGAACCTCTTCTAACCGGTTCGGTAGATTTGATGAACCGGTTCTACCGAACTGGTGCGAACTGGTAGGAACCCACCTCTGATCTGAATTTAGCACCATCTAATGATGTAGCCATATGCATAGAAGAGAAACAAAAGGATGGATATCAGCCCCTTATATAAGGCACAGCATCTCTCCGGCAGTTATTCACCCACACAATACACTTCTGTGTGGTTGCCTTTTTTTTTACGGTTTGTATATTTTAGGCCTCACCTTTTACTCTCTTACTTGCAAATAAAATTGGTCAGATTCAGTAATGATGCTCGTAGTTGCCTGGTGCTTGCATGTTGTCTTCCGTTCCTTTCCTTTGCTGTTGTTCTTTATGGGGACGAAAAGAATAAAAATGCAAGATTTCTTGTAAACAAATTCATAAAAATAATGGCAGTCAAGCAATTCCTTTCTACTTTTGCCACTTGTCATGTAAAATTATCAGACTTAAATCTCTGGGATGAGAAGGCCATTAGCTTTAAACTAGAACACTCTTCTCTTCTCCTCCCTTCTCCTCCCTTCTCTTCCCTTCCCTTCCCTTCCCTTCCCTCCTCCTCCTCCCTCTTCTCTTCTCTTCTCTTCCCTCCTCCTCTCTCTTCTCTTCTCTTCCTTTCCCTCCTCCTCCCTCTTTTCTTCTCTTCTCTTCTCTCCTCCTCCCTCTTCTCTTCTCTTCCCTCCTCCTTCCTCTTCTCTTCTCTTCCCTTCCCTCCTCCTCCCTCTTTTCTTCTCTTCCCTTCCCTTCCCTCCTCCTCCCTCTTTTCTTCTCTTCTCTTCCCTTCCCTCCTCCTCCCTCTTTTCTTCTCTTCTCTTCCCTTCCCTTCCCTCCTCCTCCCTCTTCTCTTCTCTTCTCTTCTCTTCCCTCCTTCTCCCTCTTCTCTTCCCTCCTCCTCCCTCTTCTCTTCTCTTCTCTTTCCTTTCCTTTCCCCCCCTTCCCATCCCATCCCATCCCACCCCATCCCGTTCTATCCAAAACTGTTCTTGTGATAATTTTGTGAAATACCCTACCCTATCCTATGCTCTCATCTACCCTACACTGACCTGACCTGACCTACCCTACCCTACCCTAAACTCACCTTTTTCAAGTTTTTTTGTGATTTTTTGTGAAATATCCTCCGCTACCCTCTCCTCTTCTCCCCTGTCCTATCCCATCCCATCCCATCCCATCCCATCCCATCCCATCCCATCCCATCCCATCCCATCCCATCCTATCCTATCCTATCCTATCCTATCCTATCCTATCCTATCCTATCCTATCAAGTTTTTTCTTGTTATTCATGTTGATTCATGAAACTCCCAGGCATTTTGAGAACAGCATTTATTCCTTGCCTGTCTACAAGGGAATACAATTTACAGAATTCAGTACCATTTACTCCACTGAGTAACTACCATATACCAATACCAATATTGTCTCCAATGGAAGAAAAAAACAAAACCCTCATCTACTCTACCTATGAATTAAAAGATACCAGTTGGTATCTTCCGGATATACTGGGATTGCATTGAAATTCCTAGCCAATGCTAATATTTGTTGTCCTAATGTATCTGAAAAACCCATTTGGGTTGTATTATTTGTTTGTTTATGTCCTGCCTTTATTGCTTTTACAAATAATTCAAGGCAGTGAAACTATCCAACACACCTTCTTCCTCCTGTTTTCCTTACAAACAACCCTGTGAAGTTGGCTGGGCTGAGAGCAGAGGTGGGCTTCAAAAATGTTAGCAAGGGGTCCTTTGTTTTTTGGTTGCCGGGTGGGCGTGGCCATAGTAGGTCTGGCTTAGTTGGCCTCCTGCACCATGGTGTGGGGGGGGGAGATGCATTTTAGCAATAGCAATAGCAATAGCAGTTAGACTTATATACCGCTTCATAGGGCTTTCAGCCCTCTCTAAGCGGTTTACAGAGTCAGCACATTGCCCCCAACAACAATCCGGGTCCTCATTTTACCCACCTCAGAAGGATGGAAGGCTGAGTCAACCTTGAGCCAGTGAGATTAGAACAGCTGAACTGCAGATAACAGTCAGCTGAAGTGGGCTGCAGTACTGCACCCTAACCACTGCACCACCTCGGCTCCCCGGGCTCCAGAGGCTTTTCTCGAGCTTCCGGGAGGGCAAAAACAACCTCCCCAGTATGCGGAGGCCTCTGGAGGCCAGAAACAGGCCCATTTCTGGCCTTCCATTAGGCATGCTTTTGGCCCTTCCAGAGGCTCCATGTGCACCCTGCACTTCCTGCATCCAAAACGGGCCACCTGGGAACTCCTGGGAGGGGAGAGGTGGGGTGCAGAGATGGGTTCCTACCGGTTTGGACTGGTTCGGCCAAGTAGGTAGTAACGGCCGGCCACACCCCCAAACCGGTTCTATCAGCAGCGCCACAGGCACTACCATCTTGTTTTTTCCTTCTGCGCATGCACAGAAACAATTTTTTTTACTACTGCGCATGCCTGCGAAGCGCGTCCCTGAGCGAACCGGCAGTAACAGAAGCTGGAACTCACCCCTGGTGCGGTGGGACTTGTGGGTTCTCTGAACTGCACAGAATCTTAGCTAGAGATTCTCCCGAACCCCCACAAACCCCCAGCAGCCCATCCCTAAAACAACCCTGTGAGGTAGGCTGGGCTGAGAGGGAGGGAGGGAGTGAACCCCGTATCCCCCAGCCAGTTTTCATGCCTAAGGCGAGACTAGAATTCATCATCTCCCGGTGACTGGTCCTAAATCACCCAGCCACTTTCATGCCTAAAGTGGGACTAGAACTCCCAGTCTCCTGGTGATTGGCCCAGAGTCACCCAGCTGGCTTTGATGCCTAATATAGGACTAGAACTCCCAGTCTCCTGGTGATTGGCCCAAAGTCATCCAGATGGCTTTGATACCTAATATAGGACTAGAACTCACAGTCTCCCACTCCTAGCTAGACCAGTGTTTCTCAACCTTGGCGACTTTAAGTCCTATGGACTTCAACTCCCAGAATCCCCCAGCCAGCATAGCTGGCTGGGGATTTCTGGGAGTTGAAGTCCATAGGACTTAAAGTCGCCAAGGTTGAGAAACACTGCCCTAGACAAACTGACCTTATTTAAATAACATTTTGAGAGAAATTTTGAAAACCAGACATAGAATTTAATTGGAGTCGTGAGGAGAAATGTGTGCGAGAGAGGACAGAAATGGTCAGGCCTGCCCCCTGAATTGCTAGAGTCGACCCCTCTCTTCTGCTGCGGGCCTTCCTTGTATCATAATGCAACACAACTACCCACTTGATGCCCTTTTCACACAGCAAAGGGTCGAGGGGAATGGCTTGTCATGTTCTAAGGATCATGATTTACCATTTCCTGGCAAATACAATTTCTCACACTTGTGGGGAATCTGGTCAATAGCTCTGTTTCTGAGAACAGCTTCATCTAGCAAATACGCTTGTGTACTGCAGACTATTAAGATGATATCAGTTGTTTCCAGTAGGAAAAGCACGCAGATGAATGAGTGTTGGTTCACATTTAGACTTATTCCCCGAAGAGCCAAAAAATCAGGCACCGCAAGGGGTGTTTTCGTCTGCGGCCATTTTGGGGACAAAACTCTGGTGTTCATTTTTCATACTGGATGCGAGAAGGCACAGTTCTCCACTTTTATTTGTTTATTTCTGTCTATCCCGTCTTTATTATTTTTATAATAAAAGGCGACCAACATAACTAATATTACTACTCCTATTTTCTCTACAACAACAACTCTTTGAGGGGAGGTGGACTGGGGTGAGGGATTGGCCCAAAGTCACCCAGTTGGCTTACCTACCTAGGTCAGGACTAGAACTCGCAGTCTCCTGGTGATTGGCCCAAAGTCACCCAGCCACCTTTCATGCCTAAGGTGGGACTAGATCTCGCAGTCTCCTAGTGATTGGCCCAAAGTCACCCAGCCACCTTTCATGCCTAAGGTGGGACTAGAACTCCTAGTCACCTGGTGATTGGCCAAAAGTCACCCAGTTAGCTTTCCTGCCTAAGGTGGGTACTAGAACTCACAGTCTCTTGGCAATCAGCCCAAAGTTACCCAATTGGCTTTCATGTCTAAAGTGAAACTAAAACTCAAGGTGTCGTGGGATTTGGCCCCAAATCACCCAGTTGGCTTTCCTGCCTAAGGCAAGACTAGAACTCCCAGTCTCCTGGCAATTGGCCCAAAGTCACCCCATTGGCTTTCCTAGCTTAGGCGGGACTAGAATCCCAGTCCTCAGGAGATTGGCCCAGTCACCTAGCCACCTTTCATGCCTAAGGCAAGACTAGAGCTTCCAGTCCCTGGTAATTGGCCCAAAGTCACCCAGTCAGCTTTCCTGCCTAAGGTGGGACTAGAACTCACAGTCTCCTGATGATTGGCCCAGTCACCCAGCCACCTTTCATGCCTAAATCGGGACTAGAGCTTCCAGTCCCCTGGTGATTGGCCCAAAGTCACCCAGTTGGCTTTTCTACCTAAATCGGGACTAGAACTCTCAGTCCCCTGGTGATTGGCCCAGTCAACCATCCATCTTTCATGACTAAGGCAGAACTAGAACTTCCAGTCCCCTGGTTGATTGCCACAAAGTCGCCCAGCCACATTTCCTGCCTAAGGTGGGACTAGAACTCTCAATCCCCTGGTGATTGGCCCAGTCAACCATCCATCTTTCATGACTAAGGCAGAACTAGAACTTCCAGTCCCCTAGTTGATTGCCACAAAGTCGCCCAGCCACATTTCCTGCCTAAGGTGGGACTAGAACTCACAGTCTCCCGGTGATTGGCCCAAAGTCACCCATTTAGCTCCCATGTCTAAAGTGGGGCCAAAACTCAGAATTCCTTAGCCAGCCATGAAGAAACTTCTCGGATAAGAAGCAAAATGTTTTTTTTATTAAAAAAAAAAAAACAAGTCCAGTTTCCTTTTGGAAAAAACACCTTTGGTTTTTTTTTTTTAATTACATCCCCCCCCCCCCCGGCCATGATTTTGACATAGTCTTCATGAAAGATTCAAAATCTGCCATGTAGTAATAGTAAATTAATCATATGCCTATAATGAAGCCTAATACAAACACACAATAAAAGCAGCATTTAATATGCACTGCTATATATTATTAATTTAATATATAGCAATATATTGTATGTCTGCATGCATATTATATATACATAATAATAACTGTAAACTCACAAAATAGATTGGCCCTTAAGACGTATTGATACGGCATAGCCGATCCCTTTTGATTGAATGCCAATGTCACCAACGGCAAATAAATACAATTCAGAATCAACCTGAATAATCAAACATTTTTAATCCTTTCAAAGCAATCACTGAACTTTTTTTTTTATTAGAAAGGGGGGATTTTTTTCTTAAGCTCCTCAAAATATTTTTAACGAGCTTTGCTTTAGATGACAGGATTAAATTTTGAGAGGGTTTTGTAATTTAATTTTTAGTTTGCAATGTTTACATTAATATTGCTTTTTTTTTTTTTTAAAAAAAAGCCTTTCTTCATTTTTAGAAATGTTTTATTCATGTTAATGTTTAAAATTCTGCAAGCTGGTTCTGGTACGTCTGCATTTGCGTCAAATATTGTTGATACTAATAACCTTGCCAGGAACTATTTATTTTTTCCCCTTTATTTCAATCTCTGATTTATTGCTAAATATGTAAGAAAATATAAATTGAAAAGGGATATATAAATTCAAGAATGCAAAGATAAAGGCTGAAGAAAAACAAGTTTGGAGGAATGCTGGCCACAGTGTCCTCTGGTGGGACTCGATCTTCTGTCTGTGTGACCTGGCAGCTATCATGCTTCTTGGATCTAGCCACCTTTTTAAAATACAAAGAACAGCATTCTTCAACTAAAGGTAAAAGTTTCCCCTCGTACATATGTGCTAGTCATCCCAACTCTAGGGGGCGGTGCTCATCTCCGTTTCAAAGCCAAAGAGCCAGCGCTGTCCGAAGACGTCTCTGTGGTAATGTGGCCAGCATGACTAAACACTGAAGGCGCACAGAATGCTATTACCTTCCCACCAAATTGGTTCCTATTTTTCTACTTGCATTTTTACGTGCTTTCGAACTGCTAGGTGGGCTGAAGCTGGGACAAGTAACGGGAGCTCACTCCATTATGTGGCGCTAGGGATTCGAACTGCTGAATTGCTGACCTTTCTGATTGAGCGTCTTAGCCACTGAGCCACTGTGTCACATATGTTCTTCAACTAGGCATCCTACATGGGGCAGCCCTTGAAGAGCATTTGGAGACTCCAGCTTGTCCAGAATGCAGCCGCGCGAGCGATCGTGGGTGCACCTCAGTTCACCCACGTAACACCTATCCTCCGCGAGCTGCACTGGCTGCCTATTGGTCTTCGGATACGCTTCAAGGCGCTAGTCGTCACTTATAATGCCCTTCATGGTATTGGACCTGGGTACTTGAGAGACCGCCTGCTGCCAATTACCTCCAATAGACCAATCAGATCCCACAGATTAGGCCTCCTCCGAATTCCATCCGCCGGCCAATGCTGGCTGGCAACTACCCGGAGGAGAGCCTTCTCTGTGGCTGCTCCGACCCTCTGGAACGAACTCCCCGTGGAGATTCGAACCCTCACCACCCTCCAGGTCTTCCGCAAAGCCCTTAAAACCTGGCTATTCCGACAGGCCTGGGGCTAAAGAGCTTCTGTCCCCCTCCTCAAATGGTATGGTTGTTGTGTGTTTTAAATTGTGTACTGTTATGTTCGTCTTTTTATCCCCTGTCTGTACCCCTTTCCCTGACTGAATTGTGAGCCGCCCTGAGTCCCCTTCGGGGAAAAGGGCGGCATATAAATGAAATAAATCCAATCCAATCCTGAAATTGTGGACTTAATTCCATAATTCCTCAGCAGCATGACTTTTGCTGAGAACTCTGGGAGTTATAGTCCAATTCACATTTCTGCATGATGCCAGTATAGGAGGGCATTGGATTTCCAGGAAACCAAGCCTAAAAAAAGATTTGGCCCCAAGGTTCAGCTCAAAGCTGTTGACTAGGACGTAACTGTGTTAAGGGTTTTCCAGAATGCTCATCTTACAAAATCAAGCAAAGCCCTGAAATTGCCATGTCATTGCCTCTAACGTCCAGATGTGACAGCATCCTGAAAATCATACCTTGAGATTGTAGAAAGAATGCAGAAAAGAGCAACCAAAATGATTAGGGGATTGGAGGCTAAAACATCTGAAGAACGATTGCAGGAATTGGGTAGGTCTGGTTTAATGAAAAGAAGGACTAGGGGAGACATGATAGCAGTCTTCCAATATCTCAGGGGTTGCCACAAAGAAGAGGGAGTCAAACTATTCTCCAAGGCACCTGAGGGCAGAACAAGAAGCAATGGGTGGAAACTAATCAAGGAGAGAAGCAACTTAGAACTAAGGAGGGATTTCCTGACACTGAGAACCATTAATCAGTGGCAGGATTTGCTTCCAGAAGTTATAGGTGCTCCATCACTGGAGGTTTTAAAGAGTCATTTGTCTGAAATGGTATTGTGTTTCCTGCCTGAGCAGGGGGTTGGACTAGAAGACCTCCAAGGTCCCTTCCAACTCTGTAATTCTGTTATTATGATCCAGGTTTGCAAGCCAGCTGATGCTTCCTTTGTTCGTATCACAAGCTGGTTTACTTAATGTGGGAAAAAATGATATTGCAGATTTGATTAGGGGCATCAGTGGAAGTTCAATTTCCATCAAATTCAGATATGGCTGAATCTCTGTTATCGATTGCCATGCTACAGAATATAGACAACACTCACCTTGCCAGAGATTCTATTTAATGCACCTCCTTGACATCTTGCCATAAAATATGGTACTGTTACATTAGCAAGGGGCTGGTGCTTAAGAATGGACTTTGAAAAATGCTGAATATCTGAACCATCAATTGACTTTAGATGACCATCACAATCTATTTGGCTTCTTTTTTTTGGCATAAGACTAAATTCCATTTTTTTCTTCAGCGATTGCAAGCAGAGAATTACATGCATTGCAGCTTCACTGCCATTTTATCCAACTGATCCCAAGTCCTATAAAATGCTCCTCTGCTGTTCCCACAGTGTTAAAGTGAGTGAATTCCTTGTCAGGGTGTGATACTTTGTGGAAATGCATAGTAGAATGTACAACTCGGCTTCCAGGTTAAGATTAATCCAGTTGTTGAAAAACAATATGTGGCAGAAGAAAGGAGGGAGGGAAGGAAGGAAGGAAGGAAGGAAGGAAGGAAGGAGAGAAATAGATGATAGATAGATAGATAGATAGATAGATAGATAGATAGATAGATAGATAGATAGATAGATAGATAGATAGATATAGATAGATAGATAGATAGATAAGCAAGGAAGAAAGAAAAGAAAAGAAAAAGAAAGAAAGAAAAGAAAAAAGAAAGGAGAAAGATAGATAAATAGAAAAAGAGAGAAAGAAAGGAGGGAGGGAGGGGGGAGGAAAGAAAGAAGAAAGAAAGAAAGAAAGAAAGAAAAAAGAGAAAGGAAGAAAGAAAGAAAGAGGGAGAGAGGAGAGAAAGATAGATAGAAAGAAAGAAAGAGAAAGAAAGAAAGAAGAAAGAAAGAAAAGAAAGAAGAAAAAAGAATATGTGTGTGTGTGTGTTTGTGTACTGGTTTAATAAAAGGTATTGGGATATAAACTGTAAACAGTGATTTGGAAAGGAGGATCAGAAACCTTGTTATCAAACATAATTAATTTTTACTTAGAACATGCTATAAAGGGGTAATGTTATTAGATGATATTAGAAATAATTAATGAAATGCTACTATGTGCTTGTGTTTTTTTTAATTTTGGACTATTTCATGTAAAAGGATGTTAAAACAACCACAGTCAAATGAGAACCGTGGTATGTTGATAGTAAGATATATAAAGATTTTTGATTTAAAATACGTAATGTGATTTGAATTATAAGCAATGACTGTGGAAAAGATGCATGAAAGTTATTTGTAACCAATTGACACACTTCTACAATATGATTAGTGATTAGTAATTTAGTAATCTCTTTAGAGTGCTGTGTTAAATAAATAATTGATAATGATAACAAGGTACACACGTGTTGGGTTTGAAGAGAGGAAACCTGATATAATTAGCGAATGAATTTCTATTAATAAATAACAATTATAATAATAACAATGAAATGACAAGGGATATACTTAACTCTGTGTGTGTGTGTGTGTGTGTGTATGTGTGTGTACATACGTACGTACGTACTGGCTCAATAAAAGGTATTGGGATACAAATGGTGAACAGCGACTTGGAAAAGAGGATTAGAAATTTTGTTACCAATCATAATTAATTCTTACTTAGAACATGTTATAAAGGTGTAATGTTATTGGATGATATTAGAAATATTTAATGAAATGTCATTATGTGGTTGTGTTTTCCAATTTTCGATTATTTTATGCAAAAGGACGTTAAAACAATTATAGTCAAATGAGAATTGTGGGATGTTGATAGTAAGATATATAAAGATTGTTGATTTAAAATATATAATGTGATATGAATTATAAGTAATGACTGTGGAAGAGAGGCACGAAAGTTATTTGTAACCAATCAACACACTTCTACAATATGTAACGAAAGATGATTTCATTTTATTTGTGTGTGTTTTGTGTTTGTCTGCTTAACCAAAAATAAAAAAAATTCTTTTCAAAAAGAATAAAAAGATTTTCTATCTAGCTGCTGATCAAACATACAGGTAATCCTTGACTTCCAACCATTCGTTTAGTGACAACTCAGAGTTATGGCACTGTAAAAACTGGCTTATGACTGTTTTTCATACTTACGACCCTTGTGGCATCCCCAGGATCATGTGATCAGAATTTGGATGCTTGGCAACTGACTCATATTTATGACGGTTGCGATGTCCCGGAGTCACGTGATCCCCTTTTGCAACCTTCTGACAAGCAAAGTCCATGGGGAAGCCCGATTCGCTTAACAACCATGTTGCTAAATTAATGACAGTGATTCACTTAACAACGGTGGCAAAAAAGTTGTAAAACGGGGAAAAACTTAACAGTGGTATATTAAACTGTTGAATCAATACCCAACGGCGTGAAAAAAAATTGTGGACAAGCAAAGAGAGGAAAAGACAGATGCAGATTCGTCTTAAGGGAGGAGCCAACCTTGGAGCCAGATTTTTGCTCCCCAAAATCCAGTGGCACAGCTGTGCATCAAAATATTAGATAAATGCAGATGTTGGGAATTTCTCAGAGGGGGAGGGAAACTGTGCAACCTGCATGTAACATGCTTTAAAAGGAAAAGAATTCTTCAGCTATTAGCTGAAGACCGCCTGCTGCCAATTACCTCCCACAGACCCGTTAGATCGCACAGGGTCGGCCTCCTCCAGGTTCCGTCTACCAGCCAATGCCATCTGGCTACTACCCGGGGGAGGGCCTTCTCTGTGGCAGCTCCGGCCCTTTAGAATGAACTCCCCACGGAGATTCGGACCCTCACCTCTCTCCAGGCCTTCCGGAAAGCCGTCAAAACCTGGCTGTGCCGGCAGGCCTGGGGTTGATGAGTTCCCCTCCCCTCTCGACTTGTATGGCTGTATGACTCTTGTGTATTTTAATTACGTGTATTGTGTTTGTATCCCCTTTTCCCCTTTTGAGTTGTTCGCCGCCCTGAGTCCCTCCCGGAGAAGGGCGGCATACAAATAAACTAAATCTTAAATCTTAATCTTAACTCAAAAGATGCTTTTTTTCAAGAGGCAACTGGTTTTTCTGGTTTTTCTTTGAAGACGTTTCACTTCTCATCCAAGACGCTTCTTCATGCAGAGCTGAAGAAGCTTTTTGGGTGAGAACAGGGGTGGGATTCAGCTGGTTCGGACCGGTTCGGGTGAACCAGATGCTAATTTTAACCTGGTTCGCCAAACCGGTAGTTTCAAGGAGTGCTTGACCCTGCCTACCCCTCCCCGCCCTACCCAGGAGTCTCCACATGACCCATTTTGAATGCGAGGTACACGCAGGGCCCGCGCGGAGGCTCTGGGAGGGCAAAAAATGGGCCTACCGGAAGTACCAGAAGCCCAGAAATGAGCCTGTTTCTGGCCTCTGGAGCATGGAGGAGGCTGTTTTCGCCTTCCTGGAGGCTCAAGGAAAACCTCCGGAACGCTTCTCTGAACGTACTCGCTCTCCCAACGGGGAGCTTACCTAACAGCAACCACGGCTCGTGTCTTCTCTCTTTTTACCTCTGATTCATATTCTTTTCATCGGCAAGGAGGATTGTCTCGCTTAGCGAAGTAAAACCTGGGCTCCATTGTGGTGGCGCAGTGGTTAAATGCAGCACTGCAGGCTACTTCAGTTGACTGCAGTTCAGCAGTTTGGCTGTTCAAATCCCACCAGGCTCAAGGTTGACTCAGCCTTCCATCCTTCCGAGGTGGGTAAAATGAGGACCCAGATTGTTGTTGGGGGCAATATGCTGACTCTGTAAACCGCTTAGAGAGGGCTGAAAGCCCTATGAAGCGGTATATAAGCCTAACTATTGCTATTGCTATTGGTTGTAAATCGAGGACTACCTGTACCCATGTTTCGAGAGTGCAAAGGATGTGGGGAGGCCTATATTTTTTTTCCATTAACGGAGAGGGACAACCAATTAGATGAATGCTTGATATGATATTGGGATGCTTTGTTCGGGCAGCTTTTATTTTGTAATGTTTTGACTCATTGATTTGATGTGCCTCCATTATGTACACAGGCGTTCGCAAATGTTTCTGCCAAAGACGATGAGGGGACTGGAGGCTAAAACATATGGAGAATGATTTGCTGGAATTGGGTATGTCTGGTTTAATGAAAAGAAGGACTAGGGGAGACATGACAGCAGTGTTCCAATAGCTCAGGGGCTGCCACAAAGAAGAGGGAGTCAAACTGTTCTCCAAAGCACCTGAGGGTAGAACAAGAAGCAATGGGTGGAAACTAATCAAGGAGAGAAGCAACTGAGGAGAAATTTCCTGTCAGTGAGAACAATTAATCAGTGGAACAACTTGCCTCCAGAAGTTGTGGGTTTGTATTTATTTGTATTTGTATTTATTGGGATTTATAGGCTGCCCTTTTCCCTGAGGGGACTCAGGGCGGCTCACATTCGTAGGGAGAGGGGGAGTGCAATATAAAACAAAAACAGTATGTGACTAGAATAAACAGTAAAAAACACAACTTTCATTCAGCATTCAACACTCGGGCGGGGTGAATTAGAAGCTTATCCCCAGGCCTGACGGGATAGCCAGGTCTTGAGGGCTGTGCGGAAGGTCTGGACGGTGGTGAGGGTGCGAATCTCAACAGGGAGGTCCTTCCACAGGGTCGGAGCTGCTACTGAAAAGGCTCTCCTCCGCGTAGTCGCCAGTCAGCATTGACTGGCGGATGGGATTCGGAGGAGGCCCAATCTGTGTGATCTAATTGGTCAGAGGGAGGTAATCGGCAGGAGGCGGTCTCTCAAGTACCCAGATCCACAGGGTTCTCCAACACTGGAGGTTTTAAAGAAGAGATTGGATAAGCATTTGTCTGAAGTGGTGTAGGGTTTCCTACCTAGGCAGGGGGTTGGACTAGAAGACTTCCAAGGTCCCATCCAACTCTGTTATTCTGTTCTAAAGAAGAGGGAGCCAAGCTAGTCTCCAAAGCACCTGAAGGCAGGACAGGAAGCAACGGGTGGTAACTAAGGACAGAACGGGTGGAAACTAAGGACAGAAGCAACTTAGAACTAAGGAGAAATTTCCTGACAGTGAGAACAATTAATCAGTGGAACAACTTGCCTCCAGATGTTGTGGATGCTCCAACACTGGAGGTTTTCAAAAAGAGATTGGACAAAGTTTTGCTTCAATATAGGGCTTCCTGCTTAAGCAGGGGGTTGGACTAGAAGACCTCAAAGTTTTTTTTAGAAGAGATCAGACAGCCTACTTTCTGAAATAGTAAGGAGCAAGGGTGTCAAACTTGATTTCGTTGAGGGCTGCATCAGAGTTGTGTTTGATCTTGGGGATGATGACAGGTGGACACGGCCTGGGTGGACCTGGCCAGCTTGATGTCACTTGTGGCAAGGGAGCTTGTGGTGGCCTCAGCACTTGCGGTTCTCCCAAGCTCCGTTTTCTCTGGCAGAGGCACCACGGGTCGGGGTCCTTGGCTGTTTTCAGGGCAGCCCCACGGGCCAGATCTAAGCATCCTGTGTGCCTGATCCGGCCCCTGAGCCTTGAGTGTGAGTTTCCTGCCCGAGCAGGGGGTTAGACTAGAAGACCTCCAAGGTCCCTTGCAACTCTGTGGTTATCCTGTTACAGGTTGTGCTTTGCATTGAGGGAGTGAACGCAACCACAGAAGAAGCTGTTCCTGGGGATCGCGGGAAAGAAACAGTGAATCTCAATTCCAAAAGAATTCCTCTGAGACATTTGCGGACTCCCCCTTCTTCGTGTACTCCAACCTGGATGATGGTGTTTGTGTGTGTGTTTAAAATGCGATGACTCATTAAACATTGCCTGCAGTCAATGGGGTATCACATGCAGTGATACGACTAACACAGCTCTGCCTTTGGAACTGGCTCCCCTAGCAATTGCTACACGGGAAAACAGACTGCAAACTGCTTTACGATCGAGCACCTGGGGACGAACAGATCCTCTCAATCTTCTCCATCCGAGTGGACACACCCGGGCTCGCCAAGTTGTGCCATTTCAGCAGAGCTTCTGCCAAAGCCTTGTGGGAAGTTATCATCCAGCCCTCTCCCAGAAAAATGAAATATCCTAGGAAATATTGAAAAGGCAGAATATTTCTCTGGATGTGAAAAGAAAGAAACATGTTTTAAAAGGCCGAATAGTTGCCTGTAGCTTCCTGCCCATCCCCACTGTTAATGGGCATTAAGAAAGCCAAGCTAGTCCCTTTTACATAATAAAGACTTCTCCACTCCAGGGGGGATGGGAGTGAAGGCATGATAATATTGGCCCTTTACTCAACTGACCACATGGCATCTGAGAACTCAACTAAACCTGGATTCAAAACATAGCCTAGAGAGTTGCCCCTGCCTGGCCCTATGGGAGTCTGACAACCAATCAGAATACATTTCTTACACAGGAACAGGAAACAGAGAGGTGGGACTGAACAGCTTATAAAAAGCCTAGCAAGCCCCTCCCTCAGCCCTTCTCTTCTTCTCCACCAACATTGAAGCATGTGATCACCTTTTCTGTTCAGGACTCAAGCCATGTGGTCCTGTCCACCAATAAGCCATCTTTCCAAGCAGCCTCCATGTCTCCAGTGTCTTTTCCCCCACTTGGAGTTGAACCCAGAAGGACATTTCTTTCATCAGCCTTAATCCACGACTCCTCCTGTAAGGAATGTGCATTGGTTTCTCTTAAATGGAGGGAAGGAAGCAGTGGGGTAACCCCAAGGTTCCATCTTAGGCCCCATACTCTTCCCTATCTTCATAAATAGCTTAGATGGGGGAAGAGAAGGGGAATTTGCAGAAGACACGAAGCTGGCAGGAATAGCCAACACCCTAGATCAGGAGTGTCAAACTCGGTTTCATTGAGGGCCACATCAGGGTGGTGTTTGCCCTCGGGGGCCAGGATGGGTGTGGCCCAGTGGTGAGATTCGGTCAGTTCACACCACTTCAGGAGAATCGGTTGTGAACTTTTTGAGCAGTTTGGTGAACTGGTTGTTGGAGGAAATCATTAGGGCAGAGAACTGGTTGTTACATTATTTGAATCCCACCACTGGCGGGATTGCTGGCCAAGTGCTGGCAGGACTTCCCCGAGACTCTCCCTCCCTCTCATTAAAACTTCCTTCCTTCCTTCCTTCCTTCCTTCCTTCCTTCCTTCCTTCCTTCCTTCCTTCCTTCCTTCCCTCCTTCCTTCCCTCCTTCCATCCCCTTTCTCCTTTTTCCTTCCCTCTTCATTTTCCTTTCTTCTTCCTTCCCCTCCTCCCCTATTTTTCCTTC
This sequence comes from Thamnophis sirtalis, assembly GCF_051295495.1. NCBI lineage: Eukaryota > Metazoa > Chordata > Lepidosauria > Squamata > Natricidae > Thamnophis > Thamnophis sirtalis. The sequence goes on from NW_028261387.1 coordinate 88,893,834, forward strand.
CTTGCTCTCTTCCCATCTTCCCTTCTTTTCCTTTCTCTTTCTTCTTTCCTTTTTCCCTTTCCTATCCCTTCTTGCATGCTCAAATGCAAAAGGGGATACTCTGTTGAAGTAAGTGAAGTTGCTCAAAGTCAAAATTCAAAATAGGCAAGTAGTGATTGGCTATAGATACACTGGAGAATCCAGTAAGCCTATTGATGAAAAATTTTAAGTTATTAAATAGAAATCCATTGGTTTCCTCCTTCTTATATTAACTGATCACCAGTGCCATGCTATGTTTTCTTCATATTTCAGTTAATTTAACTTTCTAGGATAGTATTTCTCAACCTTGGCCACTTTAAGATTTTGCAGTATCCTTCCCCTGGAGTGGGGAGGAAATAGGGATTTTGTGGTATCCTTCCCCTGGAGTGGGGAGGGAATGGAGATTTTGTGGTATCCCTCCCCTGGAATGGGGAGGGAATTGAGATTTTGCAGTATCCTTCCCCCGGAGTGGGGTGGGAATGTAGATTTTACAGTTTCCTTCCCCTGGAGTGGGGAGGGAATGGGGATTTTGTGGCATCCTTCTCCTGGAGTGGGGAGGGAATGGGGATTTTGTGGTATCCTTCCCCTGGTGTGGGGAGGGAATGGGGATTTTGTGGTATCCTTCCCCTGGTGTGGGGAGGGAATGGGGATTTTGCGGTTTCCTTTCCCTGGAGTGGGGAGGGAATGGGGATTTTGCAGTATCCTTCCCCTGGAGTGGGGAGGGAATGGGGATTTTGCAGTATCCTTCCCCTGGAGTGGGGAGGGAATGGGGATTTTGCAGTATCCTTCCCCTGGAGTGGGGAGGGAATGGGGATTTTGCAGTATCCTTCCCCTGGTGTGGGGAGGGAATGGGGATTTTGCGGTTTCCTTTCCCTGGAGTGGGGAGGGAATGGGGATTTTGCGGTATCCTTCCCCTGGAGTGGGGAGGGAATGGGGATTTTGCAGTATCCTTCCCCTGCAGTGGGGAGGGAATGGGGATTTTGCAGTATCCTTCCCCTGGTGTGGGGAGGGAATGGGGATTTTGCGGTTTCCTTTCCCTGGAGTGGGGAGGGAATGGGGATTTTGCGGTATCCTTCCCCTGGAGTGGGGAGGGAATGGGGATTTTGCAGTATCCTTCCCCTGGAGTGGGGAGGGAATGGGGATTTTGCAGTATCCTTCCCCTGGTGTGGGGAGGGAATGGGGATTTTGCGGTTTCCTTTCCCTGGAGTGGGGAGGGGATGGAGATTTTGCAGTATCCTTCCCCCAGGAGTGTGGGAGGGAATGGGGATTTTGCAGTATCCATACCCTGCCATGCCCACCAAGCTATGCCCACAGAACCAATAGTAAAAAAAAAAAAAAAAAAGAATGCCACCACTGTTTCATGCCTAAGCCAGAACTGAGTCTCCTGGTTTCTAAACCATCATCTTAACCCCTAAAACAGACTAACTCTCCTTTTCAAACTCCCATTCATTTCCCCTGACGAGAAAAATAGATCCATTATTTGAGACGGATTTGCAGAAAATAACAATAAAGGCGATCTCCGAGCTCCAAAAATATTATGAATGGTTTAATAGCAATGGGTAGAGATCATTCCTCCCTCCTCTTTCCCCCTCATCTCCTAGAATACGAATTAGCCAACCATACATCAACCCTAGTGGGAAATTCAAGTGAGATTTTTTTTAAAAAAAATACAGCAATTCTTCACACATCGTAAAATTCACTGAAGGAATTTGTTAGCAAATGGCTTAGATGCTATAAGAATGGATTCTGATGTACGAGGGGGAGAGGGGGGTGTCTCTGAAATTGGGAGCCTGTTTTTTTTAAAATGATTTTCAGAAAACATCCAATCAGCGTTCAATCTTATTTTCCGCCACATTGTCTTACTCCTGTTAATACATGCAAATAAACTGCCGGCGAATTGTTAAATATGCCTGTTTATTGCTAATCCATCAACACGATGCTGTTTTAAAACAAGTAATTAAAGCATTTCATTGTTGATCAACAAAGGGCAAAACCCCCCAAAGGACTGATTAGCACATTAACAGAAGAAAAGAATAACAAGAGATGGAAGGGACCTTGGAGGTCTTCTAGTCCAACCCACTGCTCAGACAAGGAGCTTTACATCGTTTCAAACAAATCGTTGTTCAATCTCCTCTTAAAAATTTCCCATGTTGGAACATTCACAACTTCTGGAGGCAAATCCTTCCACTGATTAATTGTTCTCACTGTCAGGAAATTTCTCCTTAGTTCTAAGTTGCTTCTCTCCTTGATTAGTTTCCACCCATTGCTTCTTGTTCTACCCTCAGGTGCCTTGGAGAATAGCTTGATTCCCTCTTCTTTGTGGCAACCCCTGAGATATTGGAAGACTGCTGTCATGTCACCCCTGGTCCTTCTTTTCATCAAACTAGACATACCCAATTCATGCAACCATTCTTTAACATTTAGTCATAGTCATAGCAATAGCAATAGCTGTTGTTGTTTGTTGTTTATTATATTTATATGCCGCCCTTTCCCCCCGAAGGGGACTCAGGGCGGCTCACAACTCAAACCAGGGAAGGGGGATACAGACAAAAAATTAAAAACGACACATAACTATGCATAATTTAAAACACACAACAGTCATACCATTCGAGATGGGGGCAACAGCTCTTTAGCCCCAGGCCTGTCGGAACAGCCAGGTTTTAAGGGCTTTGCGGAAGGCTTGGAGGGTGGTGAGGGTTCGAATCTCCACGGGGAGCTCGTTCCAGAGGGTCGGAGCAGCCACAGAGAAGGCTCTCCTCCGGGTAGTCGCAGTCGACACTGGCCGGCGGATGGAATTCGGAGGAGACCTAATCTGTGGGATCTAATCGGTCTAGTGGAGGTAATTGGCAGCAGGCGGTCTCTCAATAGCAATAGCAGTTAGACTTATATACTGCTTCATAGGGCTTTCAGCCCTCTCTAAGCAGTTTACAGAGTCAGCATATTGCCCCCAACAACAATCCGAGTCCTCATTTTACCCACCTCGGAAGGATGGAAGGCTGAGTCAACCCTGAGCCGGTGAGATTTGAACAGCCGAACTGCTGAACTGCAGTCAGCTGAAGTAGCCTGCAGTGCTGCATTTAACCACTGCACCACCTCGGCTCTCCACATGACCACGGAGACGTCTTCGGACAATGCTGGCTCTTTGGCTTTGAAACGGACATGAGCACCGCCCCCTAGAGTCAGGAACGACTAGCACATATGTGTGAAGGGAATCTGAACCTTTACCTTATCCAGTTCCTGCAACCGTTCTTCATATGTTTTAACCTCCAGTCCCCTAATCATCTTTGTTGCTCTTCTCTGCACTCTTTTTTTACAGTCTCCACATCACAACATCTTTCTAGAGCCTCAACATCTTAGACTATAACTCCCAGAATTCTCAGCAAAAGTCATGCTAGTGAGGAAATATGGGAGTTGAAGTCCCCAATTGCAGAATGCCTAGTTTAAGAATGATATTCTTGGGATTTAAAAAAGGTGGTGAGATCCAAAAAGCATAATAGCTCCCAGATCTTACAGACAGAAGATTGTGTTCCACCAGAGGACAATGTGGTTAGAATGCCTCCAAACTTTTTTCTCCAGCCTTTACACTGGACTAGACAAACCCAATTCCTGCAACCATTCTTCCTATGTTTTAGTCTCCAGTCCCCCAATCCTCTTCGTTGCTCTTCTCTTCTCTTTCTAGAACCTTAACATTTTTTTTTACATCGTGGCGACCAAAACTGGATACGGTATTCCAAGTGTGGTCTTAGGAAAGCATTATAAAGTGGTATTCACACATCGGTTCCACCACAAATGCGCGCACAACAAAAGCGTGCCTGACTAAACCGCGGTGTCTAAAGCGCGGTGACAAAACCGTGCAACGAATGAGCGACGAATTAGCCCTAAAGCGCGCCGACAAAAGCGCGCCGACAGAAGCGTGCTGTAACGTAACCCTAAACCTAACCCTAAACCTAACCCTAAACCTAACCCTAAACCTAACCCTAAACCTAACCCTAAGCCTAAGCCTAAACCTAAACCTAAGCCTAAACCTAAACCTAACCCTAAACCTAACCCTAAACCTAACCCTAACCCTAACCCTAACCCTAACCCTAACCCTAACCCTAAACCTAACCCTAAACCTAACCCTAACCCTAACCCTAACCCTAACCCTAAACCTAACCCTAAACCTAACCCTAAACCTAACCCTAAACCTAACCCTAAACCTAACCGTAAATCTTACCTTAAATTAAATCGCGCTTCTGTCGGCGCGCTGTTGTCGGCGCGCTGTTGTCGGCGCACTGTTGTCGGCGCGCTTTTGACATCGCGGTTCTAGCGCCACGGTGTTGTCGGCGCGCTTATGACGTTTGCGCTTTTGTCGGGTCACGCACACATCATGTGGTGTTGAGTCTATCCCTCTGTTAATGCAGCCTAGGACATTCTGGCTGTCACAGCAATATAGACAGATTAAGACAGTGCTGTAACGTTCAATTATGCATAAGGGAGTGTCTCTTACACACCTTAGGCAGGGCTGTTGACTCAGGCTTACAAATCTGATGCACAAGCAGCCAATATCTATACATTAAATGCTAAGGGCTGCTGCTTCTGTTGACTGAAGAATCCAATACTTCTTTACTATCTACGTATAGTTCCTACAGGGCATGCAAACAAGATTTTAAGTCTGATCCACAAATTAGCTAACAGGCCACGATGCTGTTTTGATTTAATGCCCATTTCTCTCCACCGTGGGTTTTGATGTCAAGCATGTTCAAAACAGTCCTTGGCTATGCAAATATTTCTTAACCAGCTTTTAAACTTGACCTTCAAGTTCAAAGCATCTGCAGCAGCAATCAATGTCTCATGTGAAATACAGCAGTCTATCTGTGGAAGCTTCAGATCGTTGTCCTGCAAGAAAAGGTAGAAATTTATTTGATCGTGTACTGTTAAATCACATTTATCTCAGGGCGGGCTGGTTGGTTCTTCTTCTTGTTTTCATTCTTACAACAATTCATACCAGGTAAGGCTTCCTTCCTTCCTGTTGTGGCCTGCCAGCAGATCTGGCAGCAGATTCGGATAGTGAGGAGGTTGGGGAGGAAGATGGGCCAGTCCTGGAGTCTGGGGAAGGCTCAGATGAGGGCTCTGTGTCGGAGGGAGATACGGGGCCAGGGCTGTCTGACAGTTATCAGCTGCCCTCGGAGTCAGAGATCAGCAGGGCAGAACAGCTGGAGCCTGTTCCCAGTGTGCGCATGTGCAAAGCTGCCAGGAGAAGGGAACAGCTAAGGCGTGGCACGACAAAACCACGCTCGTCAAAATTGCGGTGATAAAATCGCGGTGCTAAAGCCGCGACGTCATCACCGCGCATCATCACCGCCGCGACAACAGCGCGGCAACAGAAGGGCGCTTTAAAATGGCACCGCGGCAGAAAGCCAACTTCAATTAAGGTAAGGGTTAGGATTAGGTTTAGGGGTTTGTTTTAGGGTTAGGTTTAGGTTTAGGGTTAGGGTTAGGTTTAGGTTTAGGGTTAGGTTTAGGGTTAGGGTTAGGGTTAGGTTTAGGGTTAGGGTTAGGGTTAGGGTTAGGGTTAGGGTTAGGGTTAGCGTTAGGTTTAGCGTTAGGTTTAGCGTTAGGTTTAGCGTTAGGTTTAGCGTTAGGTTTAGGTTTAGGGTTAGGTTTAGGGTTAGGTTTAGGTTTAGGGTTAGGTTTAGGTTTAGGTTTAGGGTTAGGGTTAGGTTTAGGTTTAGCGTTAGGTTTAGCGTTAGGTTTAGGGTTAGGTTTAGGGTTAGGTTTAGGATTAGATTTAGGGTTAGGTTTAGGTTTAGGTTTAGGGTTAGGGTTAGGGTTAGGTTTAGGGTTAGGTTTAGGTTTAGGGTTAGGTTTAGGGTTAGGTTTAGGGTTAGGTTTAGGATTAGGTTTAGGGTTAGGTTTAGGGTACTGAGTGCTTGGGAATGCGCAAATTTGCCCTCCGCGATTATGTCATCGCGGTAGGGTCGTGTTTTTCCTTAGCGCTTAGGATGGCGTGAATTAGTCTTCGCGCTTATGTCTCCGTGGATAGGGGGCTTCGCGAATTTGTGGTGGAACCCAGCTAAGGTACAAGGGTCAACTTGGAAGTAAAGCCACAAGTGGATGGTGAATGGCCCCGAGGAGTGAAAGGGGAGGGGAGTTTGAAGGAGACAATTAGTTCAATTCATTAGGGGGAAGATCTGTTCCTGACTTCTTGCCAAGTAATTGTCTGCTACAGAGTGGCGTTTGGAAGATATCGGCCTGATACCTCTCCAAGCCTGATAAAGGTCCGTAGTTGTGAAATCTCATGAAAGACTGATGGCCGGAACTTTGCTGGAGAGGAATTCCCTTTAACCTAAATAAAAGAAATTTATTGGGATGAGGAGTCAGCTTTCGGCTTTAGGTCAAAACACTTTGAGAGAGACCGCCTCCTGCCATTCACCTCCCAACGACCAATAAGATCACACAGGTTGGGCCTCCTCCGGGTGCCGTCGACCGGACAATGCCGGCTGGCGGCTCCCCGAGGGAGGGCCTTCTCTGTAGCTGCACCGGCCTTGTGGAACGAGCTACCCGCAGAGATCCGGACCCTTACCACTCTCCCAGCCTTTCGTAAAGCAACCAAGACCTGGCTGTTCCGGCAGGCCTGGGGCTGTTGATGAATATCCAGCCCCATTTGATTGAATGGATGATAGATTAATTTTAACAATTGTATTTTTAAATTTTTTATATGTTTTTACTTTTGTTATGAGCCGCCCAGAGTCCCAAGGGAGTGGTCGGCATACAAATCTTATTAAAGTTACAAAAGTTACAAAGTTACTTCCTCCCTCCCTCCCGCCCTGATACTTGCACAAAACTCAGGATGGTGGCAGGCTTAGGTAGAGACCTAAATTTGGATTATCTTGGCCTGATTCTGGTCTTGTAACCACTGCACTGCACTGTTGCGAACAGGAAAAAAAAAAGCATACAGGGCCTTTTATCTAGTATCAAGCACTAAATTGATTTGTTGATAAGAGAGTGTAGGATTGGGGAAATCCTCAAAGCGCTGTGCAAATCCTTGAGGGGCTGTCATAGAGAAGAAGGGGCTGACCGATTTCCCAAAGCCCCTTTGGCGGGACAAGGAGCAATGGGTGGAAGATTATTAAAGGGAGACCCAACAAGGGAACAATCAGTGGAACAGGCTTACCACCAGAAGTTGTGGGTGCTCCATCCATCACTGGAACTTCGAAGAAGAGACTAGGCAGCCATTTGACTGGAATGGTACACTGCAGTGATGATAAACTTTTTCGGCACCAAGTGCCCAAATTGGAACACTTGTGCATACACACATGCTGGAGCGCCAAAAACCATAAAGACCAGTTGGTCGGTGGGCTCATACCTGTTTTGGGGGCATTTTGGGGGCTGTTTTCAGACAATTTTTAGGCCATTTTCAGGCTGTTTTCAGGCCATTTTCAGGCTGTTTTCCAGCGCTCTGGCACCCACCAAGATAGCAATAGCAGTTAGCAATAGCAGTTAGACTTATATACCGCTTCATAGAGCTTTCAGCCCTCTCTAAGCAGTTTACAGAGTCAGCATATCGCCCCCAACAGCAATCCGGGTCCTCATTTTACCCACCTCGGAAGGATGGAAGGCTGAGTCAACCCTGAGCCGGTGAGATTTGAACAGCCGAACTGCAGAACTGCAGTCAGCTGAAGTAGCCTGCAGTGCTGCATTTAACCACTGCGCCACCTCGGATCAGCTGGCCAGTGCACATGTGCACGCCAGAAACTAGAAGAGCAGCTGGCGATGGCCTGCATGCCCACGGAGAGGGCTCTGCATGCCACCTCTGGCACATGTGCCATACGTTCACTATCACGGGTACAGGTTCTCTTGCTTCAATAGGCAGCTGGAATAGAAGACCTCCCAAGTCCCTCCCTATCCTATTATTCTCTATTCTATGTTCTTCAAGGTGGTGCTTCAGAATGATTCCGAAGTAACCTTGCCAGCTTAGGGAAAAAAAGACTCAGCTGTTACTTCAATGATTGAAAAAGGGATGCCTCAAACTCCAGAACAAAGAAGTAAAACCACACCACACCTAGAATACCGCACCCAGTTTTGGTCACCACACTTATAAACAAGATGTTGAGATGATAGAAAAAGTGCAGAGAAGAGCAACAAAGATGTGTAGGAGACTGGAGGCTGAAAGAATTTTCGGACAGTGAGAGCCATCAACCCATGGGACAGAAGTTGCCTTCAGAAGCTGTGGGAGCTTCACCAACTGGAAGCTTTCAAGAAGAGACTGGATTGTCATCTGTCAGAAATGGTGGAAGGTCTCCTGCTTGGGTGGGGTGGTGGTGGTTGAACTAGATGACCTATCCAGTCCCTTCCAGCTCTGTTATTCTGTTCTGAATCACTGCAGTTATTAAGTTAGTAACCCGGTTTTAAGTAATCTGGCTTCCCCATTGTCTTTGCCTGTAAGAAAGTCACAGAAGGGGATCATCGCGTGACTCCGGAACACTGCAAGCATCATAAATATGAACCTGTTGCCAAGCATCCAAATTTTTGATCACGTGGCCATGGGGATGGCTGGGAATGTGAAAAACTGTCATAAGTCATTTCTTTTCAAATGCTGTTGTAACTTTGAACAGACACTGAACACATAATTGCAAGTGGAGGACTTATCTGTATTGTGGTGGAATGGAGTGCAGTCTCTCAGAAGGGAGGGAGTGACTTCCACCACATGTGTACATATGCAATATGCAGGGGTGGGATTCAGACGGTTCGGACAGGTTTGGGCAAACCGGATGCTAATTTTACATTTTGTTTGCTGAACCGGTAGTTGAAAGGACTGGCTGGCCTCGCCCACTCTGTTCCTCCCCTCCAAAGAGTCTCCACGTGGCACGTTTTGGAGAATAGCTCAACTCTCTTTAATTAGTGGAATTCCAGAGATAGTGGAAGACTGCTATCATGTCATTCTTAGTACTTCTTTTCATTAAACTAGACCTACCCAGTTCCTGCAACTGTTCCTCATATGTTTTAGCCTCCAGTCCCCTAATCATCTTTGCTGCTCTTCTCTACACTCTTTCTAGAGTCTCAATATTTTAAATTTCAGAGTTAATTTAGAATGTAGAATAACAGAGTTGGAAGGGACCTTGAAGGTCTTCTAGTCCAACCCCCTGCTTACACAGGAAACCCTACACACTTCAGACAAATGGATATACAACATCTTCTTAAGAACTTCCAATGTGGGAGCCTTCACAACCTCTGGAGGCAATTTCTGTTCCACTGATTAATTGTTCTCACTGTCAGGAAATTTCTCCTTAGTTCTACGTTGCTTCACTCACCCTGCTCCGCCCACATGGCACATTTTGGATGCCAAGTAAATGCAAGGCCCACATGGAGGCTCTGGGAGGGTGAAAAATGGGTCTCCCAGAAGTTCTGGAAGTCTAGAAACAGGTTCATTTCTGGCCTCCGGAGGGCCTCTGGAGCCTGAGGGAGGCTGTTTTTCGCCTTCCCAGCGGCTCAAGGAAAGCCTCCTGAGCCAAGGGAGGGTGAAAACACCCCCCACCATGGTTCAGGAGGCTGAATAGGCCATGCCCACCATGGCCACGCCCACCCAGCAACCAAGAAGAGAATTGGTTGCTAATTTTTTTCAATCCCACCCCTATTAATATGTGTACATATTAGCCAGTGGAACAACTTGTGGATACTTCATCACTGAAGGTTTTTAAGAAGAGACTGGACAGCCACTTGTCTGAAATGCTATATGGACTCCTGCTTGACCAGGGGGTTGGACTAGAAGACCTCCAAAGTCCCTTCCTGCTCTATTCTGATTGTACGTAGCAATCGTAGTCTCCGAGTTCCCCTATACCACGTGAATCCAACCTTATTAATCTGACATCAGGACTCTAACGCAGGAGCTCCGATCTGCATGCAGAGTTATTGGCAGGAGGCTTCACACCCTCTCCCCATCTGAGAACACAGCATGAGCAATGAGCAAAGCGGTGGCATTTTTCAAACCGCCACCCTATTTCACGGCGGAGACCAGGGCTGTGCAATTGGGAAAGGAAAGTAATTGACATTCCCGAAGGGAGACCTCTTTAGAAATTCGGGACCCGCGACGCCTGGATTTATTATCAGCCGCTCCTTACAGGCTCAGAATATGATAATGCTCTTTCTGTCTCTTTCTCTCTCTCTTATTCTCCTTCCTTTAGAAAAAAAAAAGCACAACAAAACCCTGAGTTCGATTCAGCGCTCTCCTGGAAGACTGGAAAGCACACACTCAGCCTAGGCAGCCATGACCTTCAAAGGGGTTTAATAATAAATGCCAGGTGAGGACAGCAGATCTAAATTAAAATCCCGACCGTCAATAAATGGCACGCTGGAATGTGTCCGAAATAAACAGGTACTTTAGCAAGGCCGGTCCAGGAGGAGACGGAGATATTAATGAGAACATGCAGGAAAAACCTGCTGGATGGAATGCAAACTGGGGAAAGGAAGCCCGTGTGTGTGTGTGTGTGTGTGTGTGTGTGTGTGTGTGTGTGTGTGTGTGTGTGTGTGTTGTGTGTCCCCATCCCTCTGCTTTATGATCTGAAGCTGTCACACTGCTTTCTGCAGTAAAGTTCCTTTACCTACAGCATCGCTTATCGACAGAGGGCTGATGAACTTCATGCTCCCTCAAGCTTGCCAAGATTTTTATGTCTCCCTCTGGAGAAGAAATGCATAAAATACCCACGGCATCCTTTTAACCCTGTTTGGAAGGGGAAAAGAGGCCCGTCCTCTCCCATCAAACAGCAAAGCTGGTCGGTGGTTCGAGGCAGCGTTAGGGAGCCAGTTTGGCCGAGCGATGAAGGTGTCAGGCTAGAAACCAGGAGACTGTGAGTTCTAGTTCCGTCTTAGGCGTGAAAGCTGGCGGGGTGACTTTGAGCCCATCACCAGGAGACTGTGAGTTCTAGTTCCTCCTTAGAAATGAGATGAAAACTGGTTGGGTGACTTTGGGCCAATCATCAGGAGACTGTGAGTTCTAGTTCCTCCTTAGACATGGAAGCCAGTTGGGTGACTTTGAGCCAATCGCCAGGAGACTGTGAGTTCTAGTTCCTCCTTAGACATGGAAGCCAGTTGGGTGACTTTGGGCCAATCGCCAGGAGACTGTGAGTTCTAGTTCCTCCTTAGACATGGAAGCCAGTTGAGTGACTTTGAGCCAATCGCCAGGAGACTGTGAGTTCTAGTTCCTCCTTAGATATGGAAGCCAGTTGGGTTACTTTGAGCCAATCGCCAGGAGACTGTGAGTTCTAGCTCCTCCTTAGGCATGAAAGCTGGTTGAGTGACTTTGGGCCAATCATCAGGAGACTGTGAGTTCTAGTTCCTCATTAGACATGGAAGCCAGTTGGGTGACTTTGAGCCAATCGCCAGGAGACTGTGAGTTCTAGTTCCTCCTTAGACATGGAAGCCAGTTGGGTGACTTTGAGCCAATCGCCAGGAGACTGTGAGTTCTAGTTCCTCCTTAGACATGGAAGCCAGTTGGGTGACTTTGAGCCAATCGCCAGGAGACTGTGAGTTCTAGTTCCTCCTTAGACATGGAAGCCAGTTGGGTGACTTTGAGCCAATCGCCAGGAGACTGTGAGTTCTAGTTCCTCCTTAGACATGAAAGCCAATTGAGTGACTTTGGGCAAGTCACCAGGAGACTGGGAGTGCTAGTGAATTAGTGAGACTAGAAAAAGTGCAGAGAAGATCAACAAAGGTGATTAGGGGACTGGAGCCTAGAACATTATGAAGAACACTTGCAGGAATTTAGTATTTCTAGTTTAATGAAAAGAAGATTAGGGGAGACATGATAGCAGTCTTCCAATATCTCAGGGTCTGCCACAAAGAAGAGGGAGTCAAACTATTCTCCAAGGCACCTGAGGCTAGAACAAGAAGCAATGGTAGAAACTAATCAAGGAGAGAAGCAACTTAGAACTGAAGAGAAATTTCCTGACAGTGAGAACAATTAATCAGTGGAACAGAAATTGCCTCCAGAAATTCTGAATGCTCCAACACTGGAAGTCTTTAAGAAGAGATTGGACAACCATTTGTCTGAAATGGCATGGGGTTTCCTCCCTAAGCAAGGGGTTGGACTAGAAGACCTTCAAGGTCCCTTCCAACTCTTTAGTCTCTGTCCTCTGCTCTTCTTTTTCTCAGTCTGCTATTGCCAAAGCTTTCCTGATGATGCAAGAAGAAAATTCGGATTCTGCCAAGGCTCCATCTTGGTCTCTCTGCTGCTTCTATAGTCACGCATTTGCCACATGTTCAAGTCAGAGGTTTTGCCTTAAACTCTTGACTGGAATAAATCTCCCTTGAAATCAAGACGGTGCATTTGCTTCTTTTAAAATGGATTTCGTTCTCCTTCCGAGGACACAGTGAAATGGCATCTTCCTTAAAGCTCCTTCCTTCCCCCCCCCTCCTCCCACCTTTCCTGAAGAGACTTCAACCACTGGATAATGGAAACATACTGAATCCAATGACTCAGGCAAAAGCTCAGGTTCTCAGTGACTGATCCGCGTTTTGCTCGTGGCAATGCAAACCAGGCTGGCAAGTTCAGAATCTCTGCTGAAGTGTAAGGAGACTAAGATTTAAGAACATCATCTGTACTCTGATTAATGGGTTTTGAATGCAGCTAGCTTTCTCTGCATTTCTCCCTTGGCTTAACTTTTTAACCCCGGCTAGTCCTAAAAACTGAAGCTGAAGCTCAAATATTTTGGCTACGAAATGTGAAGAGACTTTGCCAACAAAGATCCGCGTAGCAGAGGTGGTATTCTACCGGTTCGGACCACTTCGCCTGAACCGGGAGCGGAAATCACGGCCCCACTCACCAACCCCAGCTCTACGGCATCCCATTTAGGCTATTTTTTTTCCCGCCAAAAGCGCATGCGTGGAAGGCTGTAAGCATGCGCAGAAGTGGCATGTGTGAGCGAAGCAAGCACGCATGCACAAGCACTCATATTTGCAAACAGGTAGGGAAGGGAATACCACCCATGCCGTATAGTCCAGGGGTGACAAACTGGGTTTCTTCGAGGGCCAGATCAACATTGAAGTTCTCCTTCACAGGCTGCCAGGGTGGGTGGAGTGGAAGTGGGGATGATGGGATGGATGGCTCTTGCTGCACCCTGCTGACCAAAACAAAGCACATGGGCGTGCAGGGTCCCCTCCAGTGGTGGGATTCAGCCAGTTTGCACCTATTCGGGAGAACCGGTTGGTAACTTTCTAAGCAGTTGGGAGAACCGGTTGTTGGAAGAAATCTCATTTTGTTTTTTTTCCATTCTACAGGGCTAAGGAAGGCAGGAAGGAAACATTCTGGTGTTGTTTCTAGCTTAATCTTTATTGCCATGCTTACAGAAACTGCCTCTCCGGTTAACCCTTATTACATTGTAACAGCTAAGGTGAAGGGGCCATTGATGTGAGTGACATTGAGTTGGCCACGCCCACCCAGTCACATGATCACTGAGCCACACCCACCCAGCTGATCATTAGGGCAGAGGACCGGTTCTTAAATTATTTGAATCCCACCACTGGTCCCCTCTGTCCCATTTTCGGTGTGAATGGCCTTCTGCAGAAAGAATTCTATTCCATTCCATTCCATCCATTAATACCTATTCTATTCTATTCTATTCTATTCCATTCTATTCCATTAATAGCTATTCTACTCTATTCCATTCCATTAATAGCTATTCTATTCTATTCTATTCTATTCTATTCTATTCTATTCTATTCTATTCTATTCTATTCTATTCTATTCTATTCTATTCTATTCTATTCTATCCTATCCTATCCTATCCTATCCTATTCTATCCTATTCCATTCCATTCCATTCCATTCATTCCATTAATAGCTATTCCATTCCATTCCATTAATTTCTATTCTATTCTATTCTATTCTATTCTATTCCATTCCATTCCATTCCATTCTACAAAAAAAAGGAAAGAGAGAGGGAAAGGCTATTGTTGTTATGTGGTTGCAATGATATTTTTAAAAGCATATATTTTAAATGTAAGTTGTTTAGAGTCTTCTTGGAGTCAGGCAGCCTCTTGGCAAAAAATCTAATAAATACTCTACTCTACTCTACTCTACTCTACTCTACTCTACTCTACTCTACTCTACTCTACTCTACTCTACTCTACCCTACCCTACCCTACCCTACCCTACCCTACTCTACTCTACGTCTGTTTCTTTGGAAATGGAGGTGGCAGCTCAGTCTGAAGCCCCCAGAGAGCTGCTGGAAGTAGAAGTCAACCAACTCACTGCATCTTAAGAAGAATTCAAAGAACTTGGAAGAGGGTCATAGAAGGACAAAGTGGATGATCAGGGGGCTTAGAACACAATTCTGGAAGAGAAATCAGAGGATTGTAGTATGCTTCATGATTGAGGTGGAAATTGGAAGTACAAGTGGTCTTTGTCTTGCAACTGTTCGTTCATCAAATGTTCAAAGTTACAACAGCACTGGAAAAAAATGATTTCTGATGGTCCTCACACTAAGGACCATAGCAGCACCCCCACAATCATGCAATCAAAATTCAGACAATTGGCTACCCGCATGCATTTACAATGGTTGCACATCCTGGGGTTCCCCTTTGCAATCTTCCCAGCCAGCTTCCAACATGCAAAGTCCAAGGTTGTTGGGTTTTTTTTTTTTTTTTTTGCTTAACAACCATGTCATTCACTTAACAATTGCACTGAATTGTTCAATAACCAGGACAAAAAAAAGATCATATGACCAGGTATGACTCATTCGAACAGCCCCACTTTGCTTAGCAATGGAAATGGTTGTCCAATCTCTTCTTTAAATCTTTCAGTGTTGCATCATTCACAACTTCTGGAGGCAAGTTGTTCCACTGACTAAATGTTCTCACGGTCAGGTTGCTTCTTTCCTTGATCAGTTTTCACCCATTGCTTTTTGTCCTGCCTTCAGGTGCTTTGGAGAGTAGCTTGACTTTCTTTAATTGGTGCAACCCCTGAGATATTGGAACACTGTTATCATGTCATCTGTTAGGTAAGCTCCCTGTTGGGAGAGCGAGTACGTTCAGAGAAGCGTTGTGAGAGTTGTGTTGGAGATCACACAAACCAGCATACAGAGACACTGCAGTTTAAATAGGCTTTTACTTTCGTGGAAATAGAGGTATCAGAGTCCATCAAACAGTCCAAGTCATACACGGATAAGACAGTCAATGTCTTTCAGTTAAGGGATAATCCAAATAACATAGCTCAGTATCATATAATCAGTTCAGAACTCAAAGTTTGCTAGCAGTTGCAAAACTTACAATAGCTCACGGCACTTTCTAACAGCCAGCTTCCAAAAACACTCAGATCAGATCAGCCCAGCATCTAACGAACAGAGAGCTAACAGTCATTCTGGCTCCCTCTTATGGCCGATTGAGGAAAACAGCAACCAATCACATTTTACAGTTTGATTTAAAGAAAAAGGTATAGCATTGTTACATGATTTATATGTTGCCAACCCAACCGTTAGATTATATTCCTAACATCATCCTTATTCCTTCTTTTCATTAAATTACACATACACAGTTCTTGCAACTGTTCTTCATAATGTTTTAGCCTCCAGTTCCTTAATCATCTTTGCTGCTCTTCTCTTTCTAGAGTCTTGATATTTTAAATTTCAGTGTTAATTTAGAACATAGAATAACAGAGTTGGGAGGGACCTTGGAGGTCTTCTAGTCCAACCCCCTGCTTAGACAGGAAACCCTACACCACTTCAGACATATGGTTATCCAATCTCTTCTTAAAAACTTCCAGTGTTGGAGCATCCGCAATTTCTGCAGGCAAGTTGTTCCACTGGTTAATTGTTCTAACTGTCAGGAAGTTTCTCGTCACTTCTAAGTTGCTCCTCTCCTTGATTAGTTCCCACCCATTGCTTCTTGTTCTGCCCTCAGGTGCTTTGGGGAAGAGCTTGACTCCCTCTTCTTTGTGGCAACCCCTGAAATTTAGGGAAATCTCAGGGAATCTTTAGGGGAATGAAATTCTGATTGAATGTTCTGGGGGGAAAATATTCCAGGGCGATGTTCGGTTAAGAAATATGAAATACAAATATACTAATCCAACAAAAACAGCAGTTTGATGGCGCGGCAATTACCCAGAGGTTCTGGATCCCACTTCTTCACTGGATATGCTCCAATGGCAATTAAACAGCCATCTGTCTGGGAAGCTTATATTTGGATACTTGCAATGCATAGGGGGCTCAACGCAACGCCCTCAAAGGCATTTATGAATCTCCGCAATGCACGGGGATAAAAGGAAGCAGTACATCCATACTTCAACTCCAGGTGAGCCGGTACACACTTCAGATGGAATTAAACGCCTCAAAACTCTTCCACCCCACTGAGGCCCGTTCAATATAATACCTGCCACTTATTTTGGTGTCCTGACCTAATTACTGTGAAGGTGCAGCTTTGCTCCACATCATTTGCTGCTATTGTGATGGGAAAAGGAGCCGGGAAATGCAGAATAGCAATAGCAAAGCTTAGACATACTGTATATACTGCTTTAGAGTGTTTTGCAGCCCTGTTTAAGCAGTTTACAGAGTCAGCATATTGCCACCAACAATCTGGGTCCTCCTTTTACCGACCTCAGAAAGAGGGACGGCTGAGTTAAACTTGAGCCAGTCAGGATCGAACACCTGGCAGTGGGCAGTGAGTTAGCCTGCAATACTGCATTCAGATTCAGATTAACAATGTTGGAGGGGACCTTCTAGGTGCGAGGTGGCGCAGTGGTTAGGGTGCAGCACTGCAGGCTACTTCAGCTGACTGTTATCTGCAGTTCGGCGGTTCAAATCTCACCGGCTCAAGGGTGACTCAGCCTTCCATCCTTCCGAGGTGGGTGAAATGAGGACCCAGACTGTGGGGGCGATATGCTGACTCTGTAAACCGCTTAGAGAGGGCTGAAAGCCCTATGAAGCGGTATATAAGTCTAACTGCTATTGATATTGCTATTTAGTCCAACTCCCTGCCCAGGCAAGAGACTCTACACCAATACAGTCTCTCCTTGAAAGCTTCCAGTGATGAAGCGCCCACAATTTCTGAAGGCAACTTCTGTTCCATGGGTTGATTGTTCTCACTGTCAGAAAATTCCTCCTTATTTCCAGGTTGAATCTCTCCTTGGTCAGTTTCCATCCATTGTTCCTTGTCTGGCTTTCGAGTGCTTTGGAAAATAGGTTGACCACCCCCTCCTCTCTGTGGCAGCCCTTCAAATATTGGAACACTTCTATTATGTTTCCCCTGGTCCTTCTCTTCACTAGACTAGCCAGGCCCAGTTTCAACTGGAGGTTGAAATTCATGCATTTCCAAGTCACCAAATTTGTTAAATTTGGAGAAATTCCAAAAGCTGGGAAGGATATGGATCTCCTAGGCAATAGAATTTCTCTGCTGAGGAGCCATTACTGAGAAAGCACCCTTCCTTCTGCAATGCAAGGGAAGACTACCATATTTTTCAGAGTATAAGATGCACCTTCCCCTCCTAAAAGTGGGTGAAAATTTAGATGCATATTATAGATCAAATACTG
Source organism: Thamnophis sirtalis (assembly GCF_051295495.1). Taxonomy (NCBI): domain Eukaryota; kingdom Metazoa; phylum Chordata; class Lepidosauria; order Squamata; family Natricidae; genus Thamnophis; species Thamnophis sirtalis. The sequence goes on from NW_028261387.1 coordinate 88,911,349, forward strand.
GCATTTTTGGCCTCCTGAACTCTCCGTGCATCACATTTTCACCTTCCCCGGCCCCCAAAAGCACTCTGCAATGCTCTGCATGCCCCGTTTTCACAAAAAATGGGCCCATTGCTAGGCTCCCAAGCCCTCTGTGCGTTGAGTTTTTGCCCTCCCAGGCCCCGAGAAGCCAAAAACGGGTGTGTTTTGGGGTGAAAATGGGCTGTGCAGAGCACCGCAGAGTGCTTCTTGGGGGCTGGGAGGGCAAAAACGTAATGCACGGAGACAAAAAAACTATTTTTCCTCCTGTAAATTTAGGTGCGTCTTACGTGGCACGACAAACCGCACTCCACTAAAGCGCGCCCAATTAAACCGCGTCACTGACGTCATCAGCAGGGCAACAACAACGACCGCGGAGAAAAAGGGGCGCTTTAAATAGCGCTTTGAAAGCAATCCGATTCAAGTTAAGGTAAGGGTTAGGTTTAGGTTTAGGTTTAGGGTTAGGGTTAGGGTTAGGGTTAGGGTTAGGGTTAGGGTTAGGGTTAGGTTTAGGGTTAGGTTAAGGGTTAGGTTTAGGGTTAGGTTTAGGGTTAGGTTAAGGGTTAGGTTTAGGGTTAGGTTAAGGGTTAGGGTTAGGTTTAGTGTTAGGTTAAGGGTTAGGTTTAGGGTTAGGTTTAGGATTAGGTTAAGGGTTAGGTTTAGGGTTAGGTTTAGGATTAGGTTTAGGGGGGTTAGGTTTAGGTTTAGGGGTTAATTTTAGCTTTAGCGTTTACAGCATGCTTTTTTCTCCGCGCTGTTGTCGCGCTGTGATGACGTCAGCTATGCGGTTTTGTCGAGCGCGCTTTAGTCGAACACGGTTTTGTGGTGGAACCGCATCTTATAGTCCGGTGTGTCTTATGGTCTGACAAATATGGCACTTACTAGATGGGACCTGGAACCTGCCCACTTAACTGATCTCACGTTGGGAGGGAAGACTTGGAGACATTTTTGCAGCTGTTGATATTCATTTTGTTTCTTAATCCCCCCCCCCAAAATGATCAAAAAGTTCAGGAAATGTGGCCCAGCCCCTCTGATGCCCCAGTCTTCCAGCGTTGAAATACAAATCTTTCTTTCTGACATTTAGCCAAAGAACAAGTTACAAGGGAACCTGGTTATCATTCATGTTTCTTAGCCATCATCTCCTTTTTGATTTACATGTTTGGCTCAAAAACCAATATATTTCTTCCCCTTGACTTACTGAGATAGGTTGAACTTTCTGCGAAAGAATGTTAGCTTGCTGATAAGACACTCGAGTTATTACAGCATACATTTTGAAGTTCTGAAGTTCCTTTCTCAATGTTCAGCCAAAGACGAGCAAGGTATAATATAGGTAAAGGTTCCCCTCGCACATATGTGCTAGTCGTTCCCGACTCTAGGGGGCGGTGCTCATCTCCATTTCAAAGTCAAAGAGCCAGCGCTGTCCGAAGATGTCTCTGTGGTCATATGGCTGGCATGACTAAATGCCGAAAGCACATGGAGCGCTGTTACCTTCCCACCAAAGGTGGTTCCTATTTTTCTACTTGCAATTTTAGATGCTTTCAAACTGCTTTCAAAGGTTGGCAGAAGCTGGGGCAAGTAACAGGAGCTCACTCAATTACGCACGCTAGGGATTCGAACCACTGAACTGCCAACCTTTCTGATCGACAAGCTCGGCGTCTTAGCCCCTGAGCCACCGTGTCCCTTAATATAGGTTTACTATAACCTACATTAGAGGCCAAGTGTAATACAACAGGGAATGGAAAGGATGCGATCGCAGGAATGGTGTGAATGGAAAAAATCCATTGGTCCATCGCTGGAGATGAAATAGTAAAAATAAAGGCATGATATGGTATGGTATTGTAGGGGCAAAGTCCCACCAACTCTTAGCAAACAGCTTAACAAATCTTACTCCTGTTAAACCAAGTATTGTGTGAATTTGTTATGCCCAGTATGATTATGTTCCAATTACTCCAGGCTCACTGATGAAGACCAATGAAGATGGGGATATACTATGTTTTTGTTCTGACCAAGGCTTCCCAAGAGCAGGAAGCAAACTCCTTGTCCTGACAAAAACTCCTTTTATTAATTTACTGTGAATTCTGCTGATTCACATCCAGCAAAGTCTTTCAAGGGAGGATTTACAGTCACAGACCTTATCTGGCTTGGAGCTGCCAGGCCGATATCTGCATAACTTGGCAAGGAGTCTTGGAAAGTCATCAACCAATTAAGTGAACTAATTGTCTCCTGCAAACTCCACTCCCCTTTCGCTCCTCTTTTATTTCCTTCGGGAGGGGCCATTCACCATCCACTTGTGGCTTTACTCCCATGTCGACCCCTGTTCTTTAGCTGTTCCCTTCGTCTGGCAACTCTGCGCGCACTAGGAACAGGCTCCAGCTGTTCTTCTGCCTCACTGATGTCTGACTCTGGAGGCAGCTGATGACTGGCATATGGCTCTGGCCCCCTCTCTGCCTCCGACACAGAGCCCTCATCAGAGCCTTCCCCAGACTCCAGGTCTGGCCCATGTTCCGCCCCAACCTCCTCACTGGCCGAATCTGCTGCCAGCTGTGCTGGCCACTGTCAGGCACAACAGCTTTATCTCATGATATGTTATGTCAGCAGCAGAGAGATACAAGAAGTACTTGGTAGCCTCAATTACATTTTGATATTCTTTGGATTAACCAACAACGTTTCATCTCCTTCAATGGAATAAGTACAGAGGAAGTCTATTGATTGTTGATCCTTGTCAGTTCCTACATGTTCGCAAAAAAATGCCTATAATGCTGGCTTTGCTTCAATTATTTAGACATATATACAAGCCCATCCAATTCCTGTTATTCTGTTATTAGAATAACAGAGTTGGGGGGGGGGGGGACCTTGGAGGTTTGCTAGTCCAACCTGCTGCTCAGGCAGGAAATACCTATACCGTTTCAGAGTAATGCACCTGAGGGCAGGACAAGAAGCAATGAATGGAAACTAATTAACGAGAGAAGGAACTTAGAACTGAGGAGAAATTTCCTGACAGTTAGAACAATGAATCAGTGGAACAGAAATTGCCTCCAGAAGTTGTGAATGCCCCAACATTGGAAGTCTTTAAGAAGATGTTGGATAGCCATTTGTCTGAATCGGTATAGGGTTTCCTGCCTAGGCAGGGGTTCGACTAGAAGACCTCCAAGGTCCCTGCCAATTCTGCTATTGCGTTGTATTGTATTGTATCGGTTGTGTTTAAGAGTCTGACAGCCCAAGGATAGAAACTATTTTTAAGCCTATTTGTTCGGCTGGCACTGACCAGGATGTGGAATTAAAAGAAGAAGGAGGAGGAGGAGGAGGAGGAGGAGGAGGAGGAGGAGGAGGAGGAGGAGGAGGAGGAGGAGGAGGAGGAAGAGAAGGAGATGGAGAAGGAGTAGGAGAAGGAGAAGGGAGAAGGAGAAGGAGAAGGAGAAGAAGGAGGAGAAGAAGAAGAGGAAGAAGAGGAGGAAGAAGAAGAAGAAGAGGAGAAGAGAGGAGGAGGAAGAAGGAGGAGGAAGAGGGAGGAGAAGGAGGGGAGGAGGAGGAGGGGGAAGGAGGAGGAGGGAAAGGGGAAGAAAAAGAAGAAGAAGAAGAGAGGAGGAGGAGGAGGAGGAGGAGGAAGGAGGAGGAAGAGGAAGGAGGGAAGGAGGAAGAGGAAGAGGAAGAGGAAGAAGAAGAAGAAGAAGAAGAGGGAGGAGGAGGAGGAGAAAAGGAGGGAGGAGGGGAGGAAGGGAAGAGGAAGAGGAAGAAGAAGAAGAGGAGGAGGGAGGAGAAGAAGAGGAAGGAGAAGGAGAAGGAGAAGGAGAGAGGAGAAGGGAAGAAGGAGAAGGAGAAGGAGAAGGAGAAGGAGAAGGAGAAGGAGAAGGAGAAGAAGGAGGAGAAGAAGAAGAGGAAGAAAGAGGAGAGGAAGAAGAAGAAGAAGAAGGAAGAAGAAAGAAGAAGAAAAGAAGAGAAGAAGAGGAGGAGGAGGAGGAGAAGGAGGGAGGAGGAGAAGGAGGAGAGAGGAAGGAGGAGGAGGAGAGGAGGGAGGAGGAGATTCAACTGAATAAGAAATATAAGCATCAAACATAAAGTAGTTTTACTGTGCTTATGGGATCAGCCAACCATGAGGCTGACAGAATTGATTGTTTAGTTTGGGCTTCAAATGAAAACAAACCACTGACCTACATATTCTGCAATAAGTTAGCAAAATATTCTCCCCCCTAAGTAGCTTCCTTCACAGATACAAGATTATTATTATTTTTTTAAAAAAAGATCCAGTTCTGAAAGGAAATATACCTTCTGTCTGCCCTGGTACACAAAAATAGAACAGATTATGAGGGGGGAAATGCCTCTTTGGTTAACCTCTTAGTATAATCTTTCCTGATCAGGTGCTTTCTGGTAAGTGGAAATTGTAGTTCACAAAATTTCTAACCGTGTGATCCATTGGTTATGACAGTTGATTTGATGGTGTGGCTGTCAAGTCCTTGTTGATTCTTAGTGACCATATAGATCAGGGGTGTCAAACTCTTGGCCTCATGGCCCAGAGCTGAAGAAGCTTCTTGATGGGAAGCGAAACATCTTCAAACAAGTCCAGAAAGTCCAATTTGCCTCTTGAAAAAGCACCTTTGGGACCACAACGTCAAATGTTCTCCCTTCTTCCTATCACCCAGCACCAGAAAGGTTCTTTTTTTGGGGGGGGAACTTGGGAACTAGCAAACTCTGAAATGTACGTCACCATGGACATATAGGTAGTCCTCAACTTACAACACTTTATTTATCAACTATTCAAAGTTATAACAGCCCTGAAAACAGCGACTTACAATTATTCCTCGTAACCATCGCAGCATCTACATTGGCCAGGTGATAAAAATCCAGGCACTGACAATCGGCATCTATTTTATGTTAATTACAACTTCTTGAGGTCATATGATCACCATTGGTGATCTTCCAGATGACTTCCAATAAGTCAAGTCAGTAAGGGAGACCAGATTGTGCTTAACAACCAACAACAACCTTGGTGTCAGACGTGCGATAAACCTAAACCTCTCGATAGAAAACAATCCTTGTTTCCATTTACTTAACAGTCAGTTCAAGCATGTTCTGGTATGCCACTTGTTAGGAATATAATCTAACGGTTGGGTTGGCAATATATAAATCATGTAACAATGTTTCTTTAAATCATACTGTAAAATTGTGATTGGTTGCTGTTTTCCTCAATCGGCCATAAGAGGGAGCCAGAATGACTGTTAGCTCTCTGTTCGTTAGATGCTGGGCTGATCTGATCTGAGTGTTTTTGGAAGCTGGCTATTAGAAGTGCCGTGAGCTATTGTAAGTTTGCAACTGCTAGCAAACTTTAAATACCAGACTGATTATATGATACTGGACTATGTTATTTGGATTATCCCTTAAGTGAAAGACATTGATGACTGACTGTTTTATCTGTGTATGACTTGGACTGTTTGATGGACTCTGATACCTCTATTTCCACGAAAGTAAAAGCCTATTTAAAATTGCAGTGTCTCTGTATGCTGGTTTGCGTGTTCTCCAACACAACTCTCACAACGCTTCTCTGAATGTACTCGCTCTCCCAACGGAGCTTGCATAACAACTCTCACTCCTTCTTCTAGCTGGGTGACCTTGAAGCAACTTCTCAAGAAGGCACATCACCTACTTTCGGTTTCCCAGGAATTTCCCTCCCTTCATCCCCCTTCTCCATAGTCCCTAGAAGACTGTCACCAATATCAGCAAAGAACAAGCAAGCAACTGACACTTGACAAGAAACTTGGGTGTGACTCACTTTACAATTATCTTGTGTTCAACTCCTAAAGTTGTCATGGCAAGGAAAGCGGGGAGCGCATTCCACACATACTTTCGGCTAGAGTCAGATCTCGGATTACCGCAGCAGGCTTGGGAGGGGTGCACTTCATTGGGGAATGTGATTTATGACACAGACTGAGGGGAGGGAAGGAACAGGCGTAAAGTTAAGCTGTAATGCAATAAGGCTAAGATCTGACTGTGAAAAACACTTGCCAAAAATAAATGCTCCTAATAAATGACTAATTTTCTTTTGAGGTTTGCTCCGAGGCTCATGAATCAATTAGAGCATTTTTTTGGAAACCTGACATCTTGCTTAGTAATAGATATTCTGGCCCCAATTGTGGTTGCAAGTTGAGGATTACCTACATTACGAACGTCTTTTCCAAATGAATTTGGTCTCCCAACTGGGGCAAGGGGCAATAATTGTCAAGAAAGGGGCAAGACCCTCCCCCCCCCTCTATCATCTCTTAATTATCATAACATCCTTCTGTTCTGCTGCACAAGACCAGCTTGGCGATTCTCCCGCTGTTTTGTAAAAACTTGGATCTTCCTTCTCGTGTTATACTGGCATCCTGGGAGCCATATTGACCTTGCCTGTTCCATCCCAGGCTGTGAAAATAACTCCAGGTGATCTTGGGGCCAAGGCAGCAGCCATTAAATTTACTAACTGGCTCGATCAATCAAGGGAAAATACATGGGATGAAATGCGCAATTACTCTCTCATGCCTAGAACATCTCCAGGTGAAAAGTACTGTTTGGGGAGAAGGGAGAAGCTTTCTCCTTCCCTTCAACTTTCACCTGGGAAAAATCCTTCTTTGAAGATGTTCCTTGCATCCATCTATATCTATATCTATATCTATATCTATATCTATATCTATATCTATATCTATATCTATATCTATATCTATATCTATATCTATATCTATATCTATATCTATATCTATATCTATATCTATATCTATATCTATATCTATATCTATATCTATATCTATATCTATATCTATATCTATATCTATATCATCTATATCTATATCTATATCATCTATATCTATATCATCTATCTCTATCTCTATCTCTATCTCTATCTCTATCTCTATCTATCTCTATCTCTATCTCTATCTCTATCTCTATCTCTATCTCTATCTCTATCTCTATCTCTATCTCTCTCTATCTCTATCTCTATCTCTATCTATATCTATATCTATATCTATATCTATATATCTATATCAGTGACGTGCGGTGAGGTTGATACCTGGTGAGGGCTCAGCAGGGCAGCGGTCGGCCTCGGCGGGGGGGGGGGATTTGCATCGCAGGAGCAACCAAGCGCCCAGGTCTGCAGCAAAGGCGCTTGGTGGGTCCCACGATGTAAAGTGCCCCGCTGCCCCACCGCTGTCCCGGCCTGCGTCCGCTGCTTCTCCAAGCTCCGCCGCTGGAAGTCCCGGATCGCCTCTGGGGGAAGGCTGAGTGAAAAACGGAGCGAAGCTTCTCTGCGGCCTCCCGGCGCTGCCCAGAGGCTCTTGCAGGAGCACGTGTCAGCGGCCGGTGGCCTGGAGCGGCCCCGGCTGTGAGACAAGGGAGCACTTAAAGTAGCCGCTGCCGCTGCCGCCACCACTGCCCCGCCGGGTGAAGTCTCCGCAATGGGCGGAGACTTAGCATGGGAGCCCCTCTACTTGCATTTGCGCAGTAACAACATTCCACCTTTGTCATGGTACGGTTGTGCTTAAGGCAGCCCTCCCCTCCTGCCACTTCAGGCTCAGAGCTGTAAGCCACGCCTGGGAAGCGATGTGGTGGAGAGAAGTGGCTGGGTCTGATTCTCCCATCTCTTGCTGGGTCTCACTGCCTGACATTCAGGGTTTTCAAAAAAGATTTTTGCAGCAGGAAACGGTGGGCAGCTACTTCCAGCTCATGTAGGTGCAGCTGAGCATGCAAGCCTCGGTCACTCGGGGAGACGTGGGACCTGCTCTCCACCCTGAGATACTGGCTTGTCACATTCGCCAGCATGGTTGCCTTATGGCCTGCCTGCTGATGCCACTGCTGTTGCCAGGGGCGAGTGGGACAGGGTCATATTGTGGCCCTATATCATAATGGGCTCCAGGAGGAGGAGTGAACCCTGTCTCCCCATTGTGTAGCGCACTAAATTTCACTGTGCTGGGCCAGGTGCTGCAAGAGCAGTGGGCAGGCAACTTTGGCCATGAGGTGGGAACAGCGGTAGCGTGGGTTGGGGCAGCAGGCAGTCCATGAGGCGAAGCCAGTGGCGAACACAGCAGGCCAGTGTCTTGGGATGAAGAACAGGTCATGTGTCTCCCTGAGCAACCCAGGCTTGTGTGCCCAGCTACACCAACGAAGGCTGGAATTAGCCACATTACCAGCGCCATTACCGCACTATTACCTCGCTCCAGCAGGCAAGGGCTGTGCTACTTCTTGCACCACTTCTTGTACCAGTTTTCCAGCCTCACCTGGAGCAAGTCTCCCTCCCCCTCCATCACACTTACCTTCTCAGACCAGGCAAGGAGAGGGGCAGGGCCAGCCAGTACTGGGATCAGCCAATTCGCCAAACTGCACAAAATGTTAACAACTGGTTCGGTTTACTGGTGCAAAACCAGCTGAATCCCTCCACTATGATATCTATCTATCATCTGTCTATCATCCATCCATCCATCCATCCATCCATCCATCCATCCATCCATCCATCCATCCATCCATCCATCCATCTATCTATCTATCTATCTATCTATCTATCTATCTATTATCTATCATCTATCTATCTATCTATCTATCTATCTATCTATCTATCTATCTATCTATCTATCTATCTATCTATCTATCTATCATTGAATTTATTTTCCACCCATCTCATAATGAAACACTCTGGGCAGCTTCCAGCATTAACATTTTAAAAACTTTACAAATAAATATCTTTAAAATATTTAAAATAATAAAAATAGAAATCCCAATCAAAATAAAATTATAGTTAAAAGATGGGGAAGAAGGGTGCGTGGGTGGGTGGGGAGATAATGATTGCCTCTTAATTCAACAGCCATCTCCAATGTGATGCTCCGTCATTATAATCCAAATAAAAATGTATTTGCAGAAATGCTTAATTAGATGATCGTGAATTTGCATTTAAATTGTATTAATTAATTAATTAATTATTAACATTCACTTATTTATTTAAATTTATTACCGATCCAAATCCATGGACTAATTATTATATTTATGTGCAGCCTGAGAAATAATGCCACAGTTTAACTTGACTCTATTTACTAGAGATTATAAAAAGAATAACTGACCTGTGTATCCAATAAAAATATTCTTGATTAGCTTAAATTCCCTTGTTCCCATTGTGCTTATATCATAGGAGTTCTAATCTTTAAATTAAGTTTAGCTGAGAGATGCGCGCATGCATGCCAGTAACTGGAACACTAGCTGGCTGGCGCGCATGTATGCGCCTGAAATCGGAAGTTCGTTGTCCAGCACACACATGCCTTCTGTGCAGCTCCTCTTCTGGGTTGCAGCCAAGCTGAGCACATGGAGTGCACACACTCCCTTTTCGGCACTCGGTGCCGAAAAGGTTCGCCATCATTGCCCTATTCCATGGAGTTTGGGTCTTAAACCCGGACTATCAGATCCAGGGATGGCCTGCTGGGGGTTCACAGGGTTTGGGAGAACCTCTAGCTAAAATTCTGTGCAGTTTAGAGAACCCCAAAATCCCACTTCTGGCTGGCCATGCCCATCCTGCCCCTCCCAGGAGTCCCCACACAGCCTGTTTTGGATGCAGGTAAGTGCAGGGAATGCATGGAGGCTCAGGGAGGGTGTAAAACAGGCCTACCAAAAGTTTGGGGAGGCCAGAAATGGGCCCGAGCCCAGGGAGGCCATTTTCATCCTTCCGGAGGCTCGAGGAAAGCCTCCGGAGCCTGGGGAGGGCAAAAACACCCCTCCCCCTGCCGTGGTGCAGGAGGCAGAGTAGGCCACTCCCACCGTGGCCAGGCCCACCCAGCAACCAGGTAGAGAACCCCTTGCTAAAATTTTTGAAGCCCACCCCTGATCAGATCTCCACGCTCAAGGTCTTTAACCGCTGAGCCAGAGGTAGGTTCCTACCAGTTCGCACCAGTTCGGTAGAACCGGTTCGTCAAATCTACCGAACCGGTTAGAAGAGGTTCCACCAGAAAGCAGGCCACACCTACAGAAGAGGTTCCAAAAAATTTTGAAACCCACCACTGACACACACACACAAGCACAGACAGACGCACACAGAGAGAGAAAGAGAAAGAAAGAAAGAAAGAAAGAAAGAAAGAAAGAAAGAAAGAAAGAAAGAAAGAAGAAAGAAAAAGTGAGAGAGAGATGAAAGAAAAAAAGAAAAAGGGACAGAGAGACAAAAGGAAGGAAAGAGAGAGAGAGAGAAAGAAAGAAAGAAAGAAAGAAAGAAAGAAAGAAAGAAAGAAAGAAAGAAAGAAAGAAACAAACAAACAAACAAACAAACAAACAAACAAACAAACACATGGCCGCCAAGCCGCTCCCACCAGGTCAAAAGGCTGGTCAGCCACTCCCACAAAGGAGGCCACACCCACAGAGTAAGTTCCAAAAATTTTTGAAACCCACCACTGACTACACACACACACACACACGGATGCACACAGAGAGAGAAAGAGAAAGAAAGAAAGAAAGAAAGAAAGAAAGAAAGAAAGAAAGAAAGAAAGAAAGAAAGAAAGAAAGAAAGAAAGAAAGAAAGAAAACACATGGCCGCCAAGCCACTCCCACCAGGTCACATGGCCGGCAAGCCACTCCCACAAAGGAGGCCACACCCACAGAGTAGGTTCGAATTTTTTTTGAAACTCACCACTGCGCTGAGCCCTCATTGTTTGAGGAGAAAATTATAGGTTATCTCCCCCCCCCCATTTTTCAAGAATTTGTCCTATCTTTGGGGAAGAGACTGGGGCGTTGAATGTAAAAGAACGTAAAAGAAGAACAGCAAGAGGAAAGGAAAGGAAACCACAGTCAGCATTTTCCTCCTTTGCTGATCATAATCCAGTTACGTACGCAAACCCCCTCTTGCCTGGGACTATTTCTGCAGCTTCTTGATGAGATGCTGTGAATTTAATTCTTCTTTCAGCGGGACTCTTCCATGTGGTGCTGAGTATTAAGTAGAGCTGGAAGTTTTAATCGGTTTAATCAGTAGATTAATCAGCTAAAGCTAATTTTAATCAGTGAGGCTGACAGTTAAGAGCATACGGGTGTTTCGTTTTGTTTTCCCAGCGTTCTTTCGGTTCTGTCACTTTGCTTCCAACTCCATCTCCCGACTTCTCTATTCAAAGAAGCAATCCATGGGAATTCCTACCTTGTAAGCCTCCAATCCCTGGTTCTGTGTAGACAGCCGAAGGACGGTACAGGAAATCCTGGTTCTATTGGCAAAAGGAAGAAAAGGGAGGTTCTCTCTTGTCCTCTTTTGAGGAAAGCTCAAAAAAAAAAAAAAAAGAATAGGGCCATTTTGAAGATATGAGGAACGGTCTCTCCATCATTATATCAGCCTGCCTCATGGGTGGGCTGCTACATGTTCGCCCGGGTTTGGGAGAACCTGTAGCTAACATTATGGCCGGTTCGGAGAACCTCCAATCCCATAGTTGGCTGCAGTAGTGGGTTTCAAAAATTGTTCGAACCTACTCTGTGGGTGTGGCCTCCTTTGTGGGAGTGGCTTGCTGCCCATGTGACTGGATGGGAGGGGCTTGACACCCATGTGACCAGATGGGAGTGGCTTGCCACCCATGTGACCGGATGGGAGTGGCTTGCCGCTCATGTGACCGGATATGAAGATGCCGACGACACTTGTCAGAACCACCTTAAATTACCTCACACACAGCACTGGCGTGCATAAGAATAGGATGTAAACTTGTTTTTTAAAAGGCATCTTTCGTTTGCATTAAAACAACTTCAACACACGCAATGTTCTGATTGCCCCACAAACGCAGTAGTCACCCTTACCTTTCACAGAGGCACTGAGTTTTATAAATAGAAGTATGATAGTGTAGAATAATCATATCCAAGGACCAGTGGTGGGTTTCAACATTTTTTGGAACCTCTTCTGTAGGTGTGGCCTGCTTTCCGGGTCCACTGGTGGAACCTCTTCTAACCGGTTCGGTAGATTTGACGAACCGGTTCTACCGAATAGGTGCGAACTGGTAGGAACCCACCTCTGGTTGGCTGGCCCCGCCCACCCCTCACCTCCCAGGAGTCTCCATGCAGCCCGTTTTGGATGTGAGGTAAGTGCAGGGCTTGTGTGGAGGCTTGGAGAGGGGGAAGAAGTTCCGGAAGGCCGGAAACAGGTCCATTTCTGGCCTCTGGAGGGCCTCTGGAACCCCGGGGAGGCAGTTTTTGCTCTCCCAAGGGCTCAAGGAAAGCCTCTGGTGCCTGGGAAAAGCAAAAACGCCCCCCCCCGCCGTGGTGCAGGAAGCTGACTAGGCTACACCCACCATGGCCACGCCCACCCAGCTGCCGCGCAGAGAACCCGTTGCTGAAATTTTTGAAGCCCACCCCTGGTCTGTCTCATTAGATTTGCCAGAAAAGGCATGCTGCTTGAACCCACATTTGGTGGGCCCCAGGAGATAGATTGATTTATAAAATTTATAGGCCGCCTATCTTACCTCAAGGTAACTCTGGGCAGAGATGTGCCTATTTTGCTCTGGTGCCTGCCCTATGGAGCATTCTTCGCCCCGCTCCCAAGATTAGATTAGCTCTATGTGCAGTGGCACCCCGAAAAGCCAATGCGATCCTAAGTTGCATTAACAGAGGGATACAATCAAAATCAAGTGGGGTACTAATATCACTCTATAAAGCCCCAGTAAGACCACACCTAGGGTACTGCATACAGTTTTGGTCACCACACTATAGAAAAGATGTTGAGACTCTGGAAAGAGTTCAGAGAAGAGCAACCAGGATGATTAGGGGACTGGAGACTAAAACATTCGATGAACGGTTGCAGGAACTGGGCAATGGCTAGTCTAGTGAAGAGAAGGACCAGGGGAGCCATGATAGCAGTCTTCCAATATTTGAGGGGCTGCCACAGAGTGGAGGGGGTCAATCTATTTGTCAGCATTCCAAATAGAATGCAGAATTAAATCAGAGTCCAAGGCAAAACTATCCTTAAACTTCCAATTTAATATGTTGGCATCGTACTGTGGAATCCCGATTCTGAAAAACTTCCTGGGATTCCACCCAGTTGAAAGTTCATGATCTTGTCCCCACACCCACACATCCATCACATGGTCCAATCTTCTTCTTTCACGCTGGCATCTCCACCCAGCTGGTTCCGGTCAGGTGCAAAGGTGCGGAAACAAAGAATAACCTTGAGCTTCTAGAAATGATTTTTTTATTTTGAAAACAACACATTCTACCTCTTGCTATTCCCCCCCACCCTTAATGAATACACATACTAAAGATGAAGCTAGAAGAGAGAGTGTGGCAGGCCAAAGATTCTTAAAGGAACCGCTGCAGGCCTGACACTATTTTTGCAAGGCACCTGAAATCCAGTCAAGGAATGATGGATGGAAGCTGACCAAAGAGAGATTCAACCTAGAAATAAAGAGAAATTTGCTGACAGTGAGACCAATCAACCAATGGAACAGAAGTTGTGGGAGCTTCATCCCGGAGACTTTCAAGAAGAGACTGGGCTGCCATCTGTCCGAAATGTTGTAGGGTCTCCTGCTTGGGCAGGGGGTTGGACTAGATGACCTACAAGGTCCCTTCCAACGCTGTTTCAGAAGGCCTCAAAATCTGTATGGTAGAGTCTCTAGCTTGGCTGGAGAGGGGTGTTAAGAGAGGACCACGTTTAGAGGGCTCACTTCTCCCTAAAGCTTCATCTGACCATTCCCAAGTCCGCGCAGCCGTGCAGATTCTTCTAACATATAGTAGTTGACTAGCCATAAAAGTACTTTGAGATTCTTTAAGAAAGGTTCTGGTGGCTTATGCCTGCCACTACGTCATGAGATCTGGAGGTTCCACAAAGATGTTATGAACTTCTTCTTTTTTATTTCTTTTGTCTTAATATATTTTAGACTGTATTTGTTAAAAACCTATACCGTGTACGGGCTCTGGGAAGTCGGGGGGGGGGAGGGAGGTGGGGTGTTTGGGGGGGAGGGGAGAGGGGGGATATATAGTATGTGTTAGATTTTAAAGTAACGCGACTGCACTTGTATACTGTTGCTCTTTAATTTCACTGTAAAAATAGGACAAGCTGAATATATTAATAGATAGTAGAAATACACCGAAGGGAGAAGTAGAGGGATAGAAGAAAGAGGGGTAGAGAGGCTGGGAGAGAGGATGGGAGGGAGGGTGAGAAGGAAGGGAGGGAGTGTACTGGGAGAGAGGAGTGGTAGAGCGGGAGGGGAAGTAGGGTAGAGGGGAATGTTGGAGGGAAGATGGAAAGTTGGAGGGGGGCGAAAGAAAGGGTGTATGGAGGGTCGAAGAGGTACATTGGGTTCTTATTTTGGGGGGGTATTGTTGACAAGAGGAATGGCTGTGTTTATTGTTTATTGTTATATGGCCCCGGTTATGCACAGTATATATGTGACTGTACAAAATGAAAATGGAAAATAAAAAGACATTTACAAGAAAAGAAAAAAAAGATCTGGAGGTTCCAGACAAACAGAGATGTGCTTAGATATCTCCATTGCTGAGCTGGCTATTTTTCTTCCCTCTTCCTCTTCACCTAAGGCAGAGATGGATAACCTTTTTGTTGTCGTGTGCCAAAAATGTGTGTGTGTGTGTGTGTGTGTGTGTGTGTGTGTGCAACAGCCTGCACCAATAATGCAATGTGCGTGTGCCCCCCCACCCCTGTGCATGCCTGTGTGGCCCTCTCACATGTGCCCTGCCCCCGTGCATGCACACATGACCCCCCTCGTGCACGCGCCCCATCCCCCCTCACCCTTTTTCTGCTTCCAGGTTAGTGCAGGAGACTTTCCAGGCCTAAAGCGGGGTGCGGGAGCGCTGTGCGAGGCCCCAAAATGCAATGCGAGCACACACACCCCTGTGCATGTGTCCTGCCCCCACATATGCGTGTGTGCATCCCCTGCATGCACAGCAAAGACCCAAAGACCAGCTGCCCGGTGGGAGGTGCGCATGCATGCATGATGGAGCTAGGCTGGGGTGACGACTGGCGTGCCCGCAGAGAGGCCTACGTGTGCCACCTCTGGCACAAGTGCCGTAAGTTCCCCATCACGGACTGAAGGTTTAAGATGCGCGGTGGCTCAGTGGCTTAATGATGCTGGAGATGGCCTTTGCTGCAGTGGTTTGAGTCTCAACGCTGTGTGGCGGAGTGAGCTCCCATCACTCGCTTTTCCTTCTGACTACCCAGCAGTTCGAAAGCATGTTCTGCGTGAGTAGATAAATAGGTACCACTTCGATGGGAAGATGAGCTGGTGCTTTGTGCGGGCAGGCGGAATTCTGCCAGTGCTGAGCCTTCCAGGTTGTGACAGCCATTTGTGAGGCAGCTTCGGTGGAAGGACCTCAAATGACACGGCAAGAACCCTGTTTGTCTTTCTTTTTGATGAGGAGCAAGCTTGCCCTCCTGTGGGGCACCTTGGGAAACACGCGAGCATGAACCAAACAGCTAGCAAACAGGCAACCAAATTACTACCTTGAGTTAGCATTGTTAGTCTCCTGGCTAATGTAAAATCGCCGTATGCTAAATAAATAAATAGCCTAGGGTTTATATCTCTGCTTTTATAATATTTACTGAATTGATTTTATACATATATTTTTATATCTGGTTTTTCTTTGTGGCTCTACCCATTTGTTGTGTCCCACCCAGATTCATCTTCAGTGAATTGGCGGCTATATAAATATGATTAATACATAAATAAACAATAAATAAATACAGGAGATAGCAGATAGGCTTTGGATATCGGTTTATTCTCCAGCTTGTCCTTTGTCACTTGATTTATTTACTTTAAATATTTATGAGATCTATCTTTCTCGAAGATCAATAGGGATGATATCTAGAATGGGTTTTATTTTGCCTTCCATAACAATTCTGTTAAAAAATAAATTTAAGTCGTAAGTAGTATATTCTTCCAATCTTTCGCTGTTCCATTCCACTAATAAACATCTAACTATTTATGTTTACAATTTTTCATTGCCAATTTCTGTCCAGCTGGAACCATTTATCCTATTTTCCATAGAAATCTCACGTCACGTACTGTGAATCCAAGTCATGCGGCCCTTTTTGCGGAATTCATTATGAGCACTAATCAAGATCTCACTAGATATTGAAAAAATACATAGTGAAACAGATTGATTGTGTTAGGTAAGCTCCCCGTTGGGAGAGTGAGTGCGTTCAGAGATGCGTTGTGAGAGTTGTGTTGGAGAACGCACAAACCAGCATACAGAGACACTGCAGTTTAAATAGGCTTTTACTTTCGTGGAAATAGAGGTATCAGAGTCCATCAAACAGTCCAAGTCATACACGGATAAGACAGTCAGTCATCAATGTCTTTCAGTTAAGGGATAATCCAAATAACATAGTCCAGTGTCATATAATCAGTTCAGTACTCAAAGTTTGCTAGCAGTTGCAAAACTTACAATAGCTCACGGCACTTTCTAACAGAGTTATAGTTCTCTGTTTGTTATATTGTGGGCTGATCTGATTTGAGTGTTTTGGAAGCTGGCTGTTAGAAAGTGCTGTGAGCTATTGTAAGTTTTGCAACTGCTAGCAAACTTATCCGTGTATGTTTGATGGATTCTGATACCTCTATTTCCACGAAAGTAAAAGCCTATTTAAACTGCAGTGTCTCTGTATGCTGGTTTGTGTGTTCTCCAACACAACTCTCACAATGCTTCTCTGAACGCACTCGCTCTCCCAACGGGGAGCTTACCTAACAGTAACCCAGTGTGAGCTTGCACCAGAGTAAGTGGTTTAAGTAAGTGTGCAGTGTGTGTCTAGCTTGGATCTTTGTTTAATGATCTTCCACCAGTTTTTGTCCTGCCCTCAGGTGCTTTGGAAATAAATCTCCTCTTCCCTGTGACATCCCCTCCAATACTGGAAGACTGCTCTCCTATCACCCCTAGTCCTTCCCTTCGTCAGACTTGACATACCTAGCTCCCTCAATCGTTCATCATACGGTTTAGCCTCCAGCATCCTAATAATCTTTGTTGCTGCTCACTGCACTCTTTCTAGGGTCTCAACATCCTTTTTGTATCATACGACCAGATATAATCAGGTACTGGTAGATGCAAGTGGAGAAAATCAGTGGTGGGCTGCTGCCGGTTCGGACCGGTTCAGGCAAACCGGTAGTTCCGAAGATCAGCTGGCCCCGCTGATCTTCAGCAGGGCCAGCTGAAGGAAATATAGAAGGAAATATAGGACCCCTGTCCTATATTTCCTTCTTTCTGGCTCAGCCAATTCGCATGTCACAGCTGATTGACGTTCAACTTACCGGGGCCGCCTTAGAAGGTAAGCAGCTGAGTTTCAAATTTCTGTATTTTGAGCACTGCACATTAGGCGCGTGCCAGAGGTGGGATTCAATTTTATTTTACTCCTGGTTCTGTGGGCATGGCTTGGTGGGCATGGCTTGGTGGGAGTGGCAGGGGAAGGATACTGCAAAATCCCCATTCCCTCCCAGTCAGCTGGGATTTCAGAGGAGGAGAATCAGTGGTGGGATTCAGCCAGTTCGCACCTATTCGAGAGAACCAGTTGTTAACTTTCTAAGCATTTGGAGAAACGGTTGAGGAAAGAAATCTCCTTTTGTTTTTTTCCCACTTTACAGAGATGATCCCTGTAAAGGAAGGCAGGAAGGAAACATTCTGGTGTTGTTTCTAGCCTCATCTTTATTGCCCTGCTTACAGAAACTGCCTCTCCGGTTAACCCTTATTACATTGTAACAGTTGATGCGAAGCGCCCATTGATGTGAGTGAGTTGAGTTGGCCACACCCACCCAGTCACATGACCACTGAGCCATGCCTACCCAACTGGTCATTAGGGCAGAGAACCAGTTGTTAAATCATTTGAATCCCACCACTTCAGACAACAGATGGGGGCAGGGCCAGTCAGAGGTGGTATTTACCGGTTCTCTGAACTACTCAAAATTTCCACTACCGGTTCTCCAGAACTGGTCAGAACCTGCTGAATACCACCTCTGGCGCGCGTGTGCAAAGCACGGGATCACCAAACCAGTTGTTAAACCGATTGCAGGCCATCACTGGAGAGAATTGGTACGGCATCAGAAAGTCGGCTTAACAGCTAGCTAGATGCTCAGAAGGAGATAGACTCAACGTAGTAGTTTCTTAGCACGTATGTGTCCTTATCAAGAGAATGAATAATGGTATTTCCCAATTAGAAGATGCATCTTCTAAGATACCAAGGGCTGTGTGTGTGTGTGTGTGTCTGTGTGTGTGGCTTGGGGGAGGGCTGGGAGAAATGTAGGAGGCTATACATGCTGTGTAGATGCCCCCCCCCCAAAGCTGCAGCTTTTAAACCCTCAATTATTTTTTTAATTAAAAAGGGAAATTAAATCTCTGCATCCATTTTTCATTGCAAGAGCCATAAAACATTGGCTGCTCCGGACGGATGGAGTACAGTTTTCTCCTCTTGCTAATTATATTTTTTTTTAAAAAAAAAAATGCCAGGCAGGAAAGCAAAAAAAAGAAAGAAAGAATCTGGAGGAGGGAGGTTATGATTTCTTGCATGAAACACAATTTTTTTTATAGCTGCAAAGAGTTTTCGGGTCTCTGTGTGCAGGCCTGGACGAGTACCAGCTTGCTATCATTAAATCTGTCAGTCTCAGATCTGATCGGTGCTTATGCAGAGAGCGTATAAATAAAATACGGGAGGCTATTAAATACATTGCCAGATTTTAGGGTGGTCTCATAGACCTCTTGTTGCTTACCTGGGCAAGATCAACAGGAACGGAGGCCGCTGTTTTCCCTTTATGATGTTCCATACTTGCAAGGGTCAAGGAGGGAGGATTCGTGGAATAAATCCAGGGGATGAATTGAGCCCCTTCTGCTGTGTAGGTCACAGTTATCAGTAGTGAAATTCCGATTTCCTGTAATAATAATGAGTGCTTAACAGCCCATGAAAAGACGACAAAATATGGAATTAAATGTACAATCAACTTATAGATAGATTTCAACTTATGCAACCTTCTGACAAGCAAAGTCAACGGGGAAACTAGTTAACAACAGAAGAAAGAAAAGAAAATAAGAGAGAGAGAGAGAAAGAAAAGAAAGAGAGAGGGGAAGGGAGGGAAGGAAGGGAAAGCAAGCAAGCAAGCAAGCAAGCAAGCAAGCAAGCAAGGAAGGAAGGAAGGAAGGAAAGAAGGGAGGGAGGGAGGGAGGGGAGGCAGGGAGGGAGGGAGGGAAGGAGGAAGGATAATAAATTTGCAAGTTATTAAAGTTCAAATCTACACAGAACTGGTTCTGCTAGTTACTGAAAACACAGCATCAAAGAGGCCTTCCTCCTTCCATTGTAAACAAGGAGGTTGGTATGTGACTCACTCCCCAATGGTATGACATCTTTTTGCCACAGTTGTTAAGTGAGTCACTGCAGTTGTTAAGTGAATCGTGTGGCCTTTAAGCGAATTCAGCTTTCCCCCATTGACTTTGCTTGCCGGAAGCCGGCTGGGAAGATCGTCAATGATAGCCACATGACCCCAGGATGCTGCAACCATTGTAAAATACCAGCCAGATGCAGTAGTGGGATGCTGTTGGTTTGACAACCGGTTCGGTGAGTGCAGGCTTTGCGTGGATGTGTGGTCTGCGTGTGCACGCAGCGCTGAAAATGGAGCATTTAGAAGCTCAGCTGCTTAGCTTCCACATCAGCAACGGTAAGTAAAACAGCGAGGGGGGGGAATCAGCTGTGCCGAGCAATTGAGATGAGCTAGAAAGCAGGACAGTATAAAGGACAGGATAGGGCAGGTGTGGGTAGGCGTGACCCGACAAAAGCGCAAACGTCATAAGCATGCCAACAACACCGCGGCGCTAAAACTGCGATGTCAAAAGCGCGCTGATAACAGCGCACTGACAACAGCACGCCGACAGAAGCGCGATTTAATTTAAGGTAAGGTTTAGGGTTAGGTTTAGGGTTAGGTTTAGGGTTAGATTTAGGGTTAGGTTTAGGGTTAGGTTTAGGGTTAGGTTTAGGGTTAGGGTTAGGGTTAGGGTTAGGGTTAGGGTTAGGTTTAGGTTTAGGGTTAGGTTTAGGGTTAGGGTTAGGGTTAGGGTTAGGGTTAGGGTTAGGGTTAGGGTTAGGGTTAGGGTTAGGTTTAGGTTTAGGTTTAGGTTTAGGGTTAGGGTTAGGGTTAGGTTTAGGGTTAGGTTTAGGGTTAGGTTTAGGGTTAGGGTTAGGGTTAGGGTTAGGGTTAGGGTTAGGGTTAGGGTTAGGTTTAGGGTTAGGTTTAGGTTTAGGGTTAGGGTTAGGGTTAGGGTTAGGGTTAGGGTTAGGGTTAGGGTTAGGGTTAGGGTTAGGGTTAGGGTTAGGGTTAGGGTTAGGGTTAGGGTTAGGGTTAGGGTTAGGGTTAGGTTTAGGGTTCCGTTACAGCACGCTTCTGTTGGCGCGCTTTTGTCGGCGCGCTTTAGAGCTAATTAGTCGCTCATTCGTCGCACGGTTTTGTCACCGCGCTTTAGTCACCGCGGTTTAGTCAGGCGCGCTTTTGTTGTGCGCGCATTTTTGGTGGAACCGTGGGTAGGAGAGGGCCAGCTGATCGTTGGAGCTATTGGTTCTCTCGAGCTGGTCCAAACTGGCTGAATACCACCTCTGGCCAGATGCCAAGAAAACCAAATTTTGATCATGTGACTGTATGAGGATGCTGATGCCAGTTGTAAGCATACAACTATGTTAGCGATTATGGGTGTACCTAGATACACCCATATTATTACACCTATCCTCTGCGAGCTGCACTGGCTTCCGATCAGTCTCCACACACAATTCAAGGTGCTGGTCATCACCTTTAAAGCCCTACATGGCTTAGGACCTGGATATCTGGGAGACCGCCTCCTGCCACATACCTCCCAACGGCCGATAAGAACTCACAGACTGGGCCTTCTCCGGGTGCTGTCGACCGGACAATGCCGGCTGGCGACCTCTCAGGGGCCTTCTCTGTAGCTGCTCCGACCCCGTGGAGTGACCTACCCGTAGGGATCTGGACCCTCCCCACTCTCTCGGCCTTCCGAAAAGCCACTAAAACCTGGCTATTCCGGCAGGCCTGGGGCTGTTGACTCAGGAATGGGGTCCAGCCCCACTCAGATTGAGTGTATGGTGTCTTGTTTTTAAATTGTTTCTTTTTAAATTGTTCCTTATTTTTAACTCTTCATATTAACTTCATCTGTAAGTCCTACAGGATTGGGCGGCATATAAATCTATTAAAAGTTAAAGTTAAAAGATAAGGAGTGGCTGTAAGCCACATTTTTTTTCAGTGCCGTTGTAACTTCGAACAGTCGTTAAATGAAGGATAGCTTCCATCCATTGGTTCTTGCCTTGCCTTATTTTCCAAAGCACCTGTGGGCGGAACAAGAAGCAATGGGTGGAAACTAATCAAGGAGTGAAGAAAGCTGGAATTAAGGAGAGATTTCCTAACAGTGAGGACCATTAACCAGCGGAACGACTTGCCTCCAGAGGTTGTGGGGGCTCCAACCCTGGAAGTTTTAAAGAAGAGATTGGATAATCAATTGAAATGGTATAGGATCTCCTGCTTGAACAGGGGGTAGGACTAGAGGACCTCCAAGGTCCCTTCCAGCTCTATTCTGATTGATTGATTGATTGATAGTCAAGAACTACCTGACCATGGGCTTTTTTAGGAACACTACTATAAATGTGAGCAGGTGTACATGTGCGGTTGCTTCGTTCACCTGAGCCCTGTCCAGACATGTGCTTGGCCTTCTGGGCATGTGCTTTGATTGGGCACATGGCTTGCGTGCATGCACACGGCTTGAAAATGTGGCTAAGTAGGATGGCATACATGGGGCAAGTGGACAGGCCCACCCACGATTTCCACTACCGGTTCGGGCAAACCGATCCGAACCGGCTGAATACCACCTCTGGTATCTCCCATCCAACCGCTAGCCTCATCCAACCCTGTTTAGCGTTTTGGTTTTTTTTTTGCAAGCCGCACGTGTCCGCTGAGAAATATTCATGAAAAATCCTCTTCTCTGTGATTCAGCCTCCGTTACAATAGTTAAAAGTGCTTTTCTGTCCTGCTGCCAAGAACACCATACAAGGACTACGGTGCCTCTTGCAGGAAAATTGATGGCACAGTCCCTGCAAAACTCCCTTAGGGAGAGGCCAAGTATACTTTTAAAAGGATGAAATAGAAGTCATGTTTTCATTCTTACCGGGAAGGGAGAAAATGTTAATTTAAAACAAAAAAAAGGAGAAAGGGAGAGCGAGCATCGAAAGGGACTAACCACAAACACGGAGACTTAATAGGGAGCCACAGAGATGACCTTGGACTTGGGAGGAATAATTCAGAGACAATTACAGCAGGTTTTAAGCCCGGGAAATAGGGAAAGTGTGAGAAAGAGATTGAGATTGGCGCTCTACCCTGGCTCAACGGGATGAAAGAGAGAGGGAGGGAAAATGCAATCAGACTTCTGAGATCCTTTATAAGATCCTACCAGGGGTTCGCTTGTGGGCGCACTGTACGTGCATGTACAGCGCAATAAAAATTGAGCAAAAACCAAAATGGCGGCACCTTTGGCACTGCCAGGAGAACCAGTTTGGAGATGTGGCAGGCCTGGGTTGTTGCCGGTTCCAGCGACCCAGGCTGCCAAACCACTACTGGTTTACCGCGGGTGCCTTCTGTGTATGGGTGTGGCCTTCCGTGCATACACGTTGCTCACACGCGTGACCTGCATGTATGCACATGGCTTAGAAAATGGGGATAAATAGAATGGCATAAAGCCGGGCCGGGTGGGAGGACCCGCTGGTCATCACTACCGCTTCACCCGAACCAGTCCGAACCGGCTGAATACCATCTCTGAGCCTACCTTAGAAAAGTGCTAGTCATTTTGTCAAGTCTGTTTCCTGCTCTGATCAATCTTGGCTAACAGAGACAAGTCCAAGGCATTTCATGGCATGGTTTGTAGAACCGGTTCACCGACAAATGCGCGATAGACATATGTGCGCTAACAAAACCGCGACGGACAAATGAGCGCCGTCAAAATTGCTAATTGATTTTCGACAATAGCGTGACGACAAATGCGCGACGACAAAATCGCGCCAATGAGTAGCCCTAACCCTAACCCTAACCCTAACCCTAACCCTAACCCTAACCCTAACCCTAACCCTAACCCTAACCCTAACCCTAACCCTAACCCTAACCCTAACCCCTAAACCTAACCCTAACAGTAATTTTTTTCGATTTTGTGCTTGTCATTGCACTTTTGTCATCGCGATTTTATCGTCGTGAATTTGTCAGCAGGATTTTGACGTCGTGTGTTAATTGGCGCTATTTTGTCGGTGCGCATATGTGTATCGCGCAATTGTCGGGTCACGTGTAGGACCCAACCCTTTCCCTTCCCTAACAAGAAGCAAATGTGGAATTGTTCTTCAGGATGGACTGAAACACGAGCAAGCAGCTTAGGTGAGAAACATGCAACTTCCTCTGGTTCAGCAACATTACAGATTAACAGAGTTGGAAGGGATCTTGTAAATCATCTAGTCCAATTCCCCCCTTCCCCAGTCCAAGCAGGAGACCCTACACCATTTCTAGCAAATGACGGTCCAATCTCTTCTTGAAAGCCTCCAGTGATGAAGCTCCCACAATTTCTGAAGGCAACTTCTGTTCCATGGGTTGATGGCTCTCACTGTCAGATTATTTCTCCTTATTTCTAGGTCAGTGTTTCTCAACCTTGTCAACTTGAAGATGTCTGGACTTCGACTCCCAGAGTTCCCCAGCCAGCATTCGCTGGCTGGGGAATTCTGGGAGTTGAAGTCCAGACATCTTCAAGTTGACAAGGTTGAGAAACACTGTTCTAGGTTGAACCTCTCCTTGTTCAGTTTCTATCCATTGGAGTGGGACTTCAGTGGCCGACTGTAATCCATTCCAGGACTTCAGTTGGCATCCAATTTGGTCATGACCAGAAGCAAGACTGACTGCGCATGTGTGCACACCAAAAAAATATGGTGCAGAAGGGGAAATAACTGCAGTAGGGAAAATCGCCACAAATGTGTTTATTCGGCACCTGAGGATGTGTTTGCGACATGAGTGAAACATTTAGTGGATTTTTCAGTTGGCACCCAAATTGTTTGTGGTCTGAGCCATTCGGAACCCGAGATCCCACTGTATTCCTTGTCTAGACTTCGGGTGCTTTAGAAAATAGCTTGACTTCCTCCTCTCTGTGGCAGCCCCTCAAATATTGGAAGACTGCTATCATGTCTCCCTTGATCCTTCTCTTCACTAGACTAGCCATACCCAGCCATACCCATACTCAATATCTTATTTATGATGTGGTGACCAAAACTGGATGCAGTATTCTAGCTGTGGTCTTACAGTATTCTACTGTATATTAGATGAAGACAGGGCCCCATATGGAGAGCATTTGGTATTTCTCTCTCTCTCTTACACACACACACACACACACACACACACACACACACACACACCATCTATATCTATCATCCATTTATCATTTATATCATATCATCTCTCTGTCTCATCTCTCATCTGTCTCTTGATCTATCTATCATCTATATCAGTGGTCGTCAACCTGGTCCCTACCGCCCATTAGTGGGTGTTCCAGCTTTCATGGTGGGCGGTAGGGGTTTGCTGTAACTCTGCTTTATAAATTTTATAAAGTAAAGTTGCTTCCCTACTTTATAAATCACCATTACTGTGGAACCAGTGGGCGGTTAGAAATTTTTACTACTAACAGAGATACAAAAGTGGGCGATAGGTATAAAAAGGTTGACTACCCCTGATCTATATTATTTCATCTATCTCTATCAATAGACAACCTAACATCTGTCTGTCTGTCTGTCTGTCTGTCCGTCCATCCACCCATCCATTTCTCCACCTTTCCATCCACTGTTCCAGAAGAACCTATGGAATGTCATCTTTTGGTGACACAAAGCCAAGGATTACCTAAGGTTGGTCAAATACAAGAACCATCTGAACATCTGGAACAGTTATATAATGGTGACTGCAGGCCTCCCAGCCTCTGGACCCAGGGAGTTGAGGGGAAGAGCAGAACAAAGACATTCTCAGAGACTTCTTGCCAAGCAAGGGAATCAACATTCCGACCTTTGGCTCTTGCACAATGTTTGTGAAGATTCTGCTCATGAAATTCTGACCTTTGGACTAGCTGGAAATCCTGATATGGATCATAGAATTCTAGACTGAATTTTGACTATTGTTCTACATGTTCCTCTATTAAAGGTAAATCAAACAATTCACACAAGCCTCTTCCTGAGGCTGTTTTGGTTTACATTCCTTGTCTGCTATTATCTCCTTGAACTTGAGTAAACTGCTAATTTCCGTAGCAACTGTGTGTGTGAAAGTATATAATCGAAACCAGAAGCAGGGTAGTATGAGCATAGTTCTTCTCTGTAACTTTTGAAAACATCTGCATCTTCTGAGATCAACTACAGAAAGCTGCCTTGCAATCCTGGGAAGAAAAATGGCTACTTTAAAGAGCAGCAGACAGATAATAAATTCACAGTCCCACCTGTCAAAAGCACATTTCCCAAATTATTTCCTAAACCTTGTTCAATCCTTCTGAGAGATATGTATTGGCAGGGCTCCATCATTAAATGGTCTAATGCAACTTTAGGCTGCTTTGAAAAACCCTTTGTAGAATGACACGGTGGTGTAAGTTCACAATTAAGCAATTGTGAGATGGTATGGGGAATTCTTTTCTGAATAGCTTTATAATATGAAGCATAAAGATAAAGGTTCCCCTAGCACATATGTGGTAGTCGTTCCCGACTCTAGGGGGCAGTGCTCATCTCTGTTTCAAAGCCAAAGAGACAGCACTAAGACGACTCCATGGTCATGTAGCCGGTGTGACTAAACACCGAAGGCACATGGAATGCTGTTTCTTTCCCACCAAAGGTGGTCCCTATTTTTCTACTGTTTATGTGCTTTCGAACTGCTAGGTTGGCGGAAGCTGGGACAAGTAACGGGAGCTCACTCCGTTACGTGGTGCTAGGGATTCGAACCGCCAAAGTGCCGACCTTTCTGATTGACAAGCTCAGAATCTTAGCCACTGAGCCACCACATCCCTTAATATGAAGCATAGGATTTTTTAAATGAGGCCAAGGGAGTGGCCATAGCTCAGTGGTCAAGTAGATGCTTAACTTGCCGAAGGTGTCAAGTTTAATATCCAACATTTATTTATTGATTTGATTTATACCACATCTTTCTGCTCTGGCAAGTGCTCAAGGTGAACATCTTCAACAGAAGAAAAATATGCTCAGAAGAGCTGATGTAGAAGTTCTTGGGAGAGTCTCTATCACTATCTTGATTTCATTGGAAAGACATTTTGGCAGTTGTCTGAATTTATCTGGAGGTTACCTGTTGTGGCCCAACAGGAGCCGTTGGAGCTGCAAACAGACTCCGATAGCGAGGGACCCTATGAGTCGGCTCTGGAAGATGTGGAGGACCCTGGACATGGTTCATACTCTGAGCAGGGACCAGAGAGGCTCGTTGGCCACCAGGAGACACCTGAGGCATGGAGCAGTGGTGAAAGCTAAAGGGAGTTTGTCCCTGACGTCAGGCCCTGGAGCAGTGGGGAGGAGCTAAGGGAGTTAGTCCCAGACGCCAGGCAAAGACGGGCAGATAAGCGCCAACAGCAACTATGGAGATACAGAAGATAATTGGGGCCAAGTGGTTGTGATTAGGCTCCTCCCAAGAGAGTATATAAGAAGAGAGTAATCTTGTGTCAGCGTGACTCACCATACGGAGGGGAATCAGAACAGTTACCTATTGGAGAAATCTGCTTTACTGGTTAGCGTACCTAGCGACATAGCAGTATTCTAATATCTAAAAGGCTGTCTAATATCTAAGGGATGCAGTGGCTCAGTGGCTAAGACCCTGAGCTTGTCGATCAGAAAGATCGGCAGTTCGGCGGTTCGAATCCCTAGCACCTCATAACAGAGTGAGCTCCCGTTACTTGTCCCAGCTTCTGCCAACTTAGCAATTCGAAAGCATGTAAAAATGCAAGTAGAAAAATAGGAACCCACTTTGGTGGGAAGGAAACAGAGTTCTGTGCACCTTCGGCATTTAGTCATGCCGGCCACATGACCACGGAGACGTCTTTGGACAGCGCTGGCTCTTCGGCTTTGAAACGGAGATGAGCAGCGCCCCCTAGAGATCGGTAACGACTACCACATATGTGCAAGGGGAACCTTTATCTTTAAGGGCTACCAGAAAGAAGAGTGGGCCTCCAAAGCATCTGAAGGCAAGACAAAAAGCAATGGGTAGAAACTAATCAAGGAGAGAAGCAACCTAGAACTAAGGAGAAATTTCCTGAGAGTTAAAACAATTAATCAGTGGAACTTCTTGACTCCAGAGGTTGTGGGTGCTCCATCCCTTGAGGTTGTAAAGTGGAGATTGGACAACCATTTGTCTGGAATAGGTCTCCTATTTGAGCAGAGGGTTGGACTAGAAGACCTCCAAAGTCCCTTCCAAACTCAGTTATTCTGACATTCCGTTCTGTTTCCCAATAATAGTGCCCCATTCTCAGAAGATAGAATTATAGGGCTGGAAGGAACCTCAGAGGTCTTCTAGTCCAACCTCCTGCTTGAGGACCTTATATCATGCTGGTAAAATTGTTGTCTGGTTTATTTTTGAAAATATCCAGTGATGGAACACCCACAACTCCAGGCAGCAAGCTATTCCATTGACTAATTGCTCTTACTGTTAGAATTTTTTTACTTCTGAGTTGAGCCTCTCTTTAACAAGCTTCCATCCATTACTTCTCGTTCTGCCCTCTGGTGCTTTGGAAAATAACTCAATTCCCTTTTCTCTGTGACAGCCTCTCAAGTACGGTAAGACAGTTATCATGTCCCCTCCAATCCTTCTCTCTGATAACAGTTTCGGTTGAATCATGACCATGTTTTTATAGGAAGACCTTCACGTCAACCAATAGGATGAAAACTCAGTCTTCTTTAAGGAAATAGCAAGAGCACTTTGTTAGGTAAGCTCCCCGTTGGGAGAGCGAGTGCGTTCAGAGAAGCGTTGTGAGAGTTGTGTTGGAGAACACACAAACCAGCATACAGAGACACTGCAGTTTAAATAGGCTTTTACTTTCGTGGAAATAGAGGTATCAGAGTCCATCAAACAGTCCAAGTCATACACGGATAAGACAGTCAGTCATCAATTTCTTTCAGTTAAGGGATAATCCAAATAACATAGTCCAGTATCATATAATCAGTTCAGAACTCAAAGTTTGCTACGGTTAGGGTTAGGGATGCAAAACCTACAATAGCTCGTGGCACTTTCTAATAGCCAGCTTTCAAAAACACTCAGATCAGATCAGCCCAGCATCTAACGAACAGAGAGCTAACAGTCGTTCTGGCTCCCTCTTATGGCCGATTGAGGAAAACAGCAGCCAATCACATTTTACAGTATGCTTTAAAGAAACAGGTACAACATTGTTACATGATTTATATAATTTGCCAACCCAACCGTTAGATTATATTCCTAACACACTTCGACACATACCACTTCATAGTGCTTTCAAGCTCTGTATTGTGGCCCCCAGCTGCCAGCAGAGCTGGAGGCATACTTGGATGATGAGGAGGTTGGGGAGGAACTTGGGCCCGTTCTGGAGTCTGGGGAAGGCTCTGGTGCATGCTCAGAGTTGGGCACAGAGATAGAGCCTGGGCCATCTGGCATTTCCCAGCCACCCGAGAGGCAGCTGCCTTTGGAGGCTGATATAAGTGAGGAGGAGGAACAGCTGGGGCCTGTTCCAGACGCACGGACATCAGTAGTGGGTTCCAGATCCCATTGCAACTGGTACCGTGCAGTGAGGCCCTGTATCCACCACATGAACATGTGCAGCACGTGTGCAGACACGCACAGCGCTCGCATGCGTACTTACCATCTGCGACACTCCACAACATTTCTGCGGCACTCCAGCTGCTCGGCGGAGCATCGTGCAGATGCCGTACGCTCCGTGCATGTGCGCGGAAGCCCCAAAGAGCTCAAATATAGGTAAAGACAGAGGGCAGGCATCCGGCGGGCCCTCCGGAGCACCATACCAGAACGGTACCCGGTGCTCCCGGCAGGCACTGGTATGCCCATACCAGGGCGTACTAGTTGTAACCCACCACTGATATATGTGCAGAGCAGTTAGGAGAGGAGAACAACAGAGGACAAGGAGTTGACTCGGGAAGCAAAGCACACGTGGATGCTGAATGGGCCCTCCTTGGCTGGGGAATAAATAGGAGGAAAGGGGAATGGCTGCCATAGGAGACAACAGTTCATATTTCTGAAGATTTGGCTCATCATGTTTCGTGCCTCTGAGACTGCTTGCCAAAACTTAATTTGCACCCTTTCGGCTGGGAACTCACAGCCTTGCAATTATCGCAAGGAACTGATAAAGTCTGTTGCTGTCATTAACTGCTTGCAGGATTCTTGCCTGGACTTTTTGGTGGGTGAATGCCATGAATTCACAAGAGGAAAATAATGAGGAATTTTTCATGCTTCTGCTAAGGCTGGCTCAGTACACTCCCCCTCTAAGCAGGCTGGATTGTTTTATTTTTGGCTTTCCTGGAAAAAGCTTGCACCCAAACTCAATCGTGTGCACTTGCTTTTATACAGAATCTCCAGAATTTTAAAATCACAGGCTGCAGTCACAGCGAGCTCCATTTATTTAAGCGAGAGAGAGAGCCTAGCCTTAAAGGGTGGAGTCAAGAGAGAAATCAGCCTGGAGTTTTTGTGTTCCCACCAGCAGTCTAAATCCAAGCTCTCTTGAATTCCATTGATTCTTATCTAGCACCAATTTAGTGCAGACTGTTAAAATCACTTTGACTTTAAAATCACAGGCTGCAATCACAGCCAACTCCATTGATTTAAGCCAGGGAGCCTAGCCTTAAAAAAAACACAGCCCATTTATCAACAAGATCTACCACAAAGAGCCATGGTGGCTCAGTGGTTAGAGTGCAGTACTGCAGGCTACTTCTGCTGACTGCTGGCAGCCTGCAATTTGGCAGATCAAATCTCACCAGGCTCAAGGTTGACTCAGCCTTCCATCCTTTCGAGGTGGGTAAAATGTGGACCCCGATTGTTGGGGGCAATAGGCTGACTCTGTAAACCACTTAGAGAGGGCTCTAAAGTACTGTAAAGCAATATATAAGTCTAAGTGCTATTGCTATTCTGGGAAAATATCTACAGACCCCTCACATCCTGGACATAAATTGTTTCAATGTGTACCCTCCAAATGATGCTATAGAGCATTGCACACCAGAACAACAAGACACCAGGACAGTGTTTCCCAGAATGCCATCATTCTGCTAAACAACTAATTCCTACAACACTGTCAAATTATTTACTAAGACTGTATTACTAGTCTTCTTCTCATCCTTCCTAGTGCCTATCTCTTTCCACTTATGACTATAAACATGTTGCTTGTATCTTTACAATTTATATTACTTTATTTGTTTCCTAGTATGATTTGATTGCTTATTAGTAACCTATGACTAACATTAAGTGTTGTATTTTATGATTCTTGATGAATGTATTCTATTTTATTTTTCTTTATGTACACTGAGAATATATGCACCAAAGACAAATTCCTTGTGTGTCCAACTTAGCCAATAAAGAATTCTATTCTATTCTATTCTATTCTATTCTATTCTATTCTATTCTATTCTATTCTATTCTATTCTATGCTATGCTATGCTATGCTATGCTATGCCATGCCATGCCATGCCATGCCATGCCATGCCATGCCATGCCATGCCATGCTATGCTATGCTATTCCATTCCACTCCACTCCACTCCACTCCATTCTATTCCAGTTGTGGTTGAGTCAGTAAAAAGGTTATAATAAATCACGGTTTAGGATAAGAGTAGAAGTTATGTTTTTTTTCCTGAATCAGGAACAAGACCACATTATTTTATGACTCTGAAAGAAAATTGTGGTTCACATGTGGTTTTATGGAGGCTGAGGAGTTTTAGCCAATAAATGATTCTCCTCTTCTCTTCTCTTCTCTTCTCTTCTCTTCTATTCTATTCTATTCTATTCTATTCTATTCTATTCTGTTCTTCATTACTCCATTCTCTTCTCCCCTCCTCTTCCCTTCCCTTCCCTTCTATTTTGCCCTAGTTCTTACTTCTGGCTCATTGTGATGCACTTTCATTTGATCAAGCGATTTTTGCTTCAAATCCAGAGCTGAAATGAATAGTTTGCTGGAAATAACCTTGCAGTCTTGCATGAACTAATCCAGTGGCACATATTTGAAAATCTGCAAAAGTTAAATTTAGGTGGTACAAAAACTACAACAACAACAACACCCTACCCCTCTTCAAACTGAGAATCCCCAGAGATGCCAGCATTACAACACACAGCCCAGTTTTTTCCTTACAATCTCAGCACAACTAACAAGTGCCAACCTGCTGGGTGCAAAATCCTTTTTCATCAACTGACGAAGGAAATATTGTTTCGGTTCACCTCTACTGCACATGAAAAAGCAGCGGATAAAAGGTACCAAGAGTGCTGTTTGCTAAATATAAAGTGAGATTCAATTTACTGTACTCTCCAGTAAGATGTTTCATAAAGGATGGACATCAGCTTCTATACGTTGGATGGGCAAAATGGCAGAAGGGACTTTAATCGTGTGTTTTGTCCCAGCATTGTTCATTTTTTAATTTCTTCCCTAGCTGATAACCTGGAGCTGCCTGGGTATTTATTTATCCCAATCTTCCTTCCATGAATATCACCACAATTTCTAATGTTAGATTTTCTCCCTTACCAGAGGGAAACCCCTTGTGGAGTACTTTGAACCCGTTAGCATGGCAACTCCACAGCCCTGTACAGTAGAAGTCATTTTAAGACACAAAGGTCTGTATTCTAACAGAAACACGCCCCGTGGGATCCCCAACCTCCTCACTGTCCAGCTCTGCTGCCAGCTCTGCTGGGCACTGGCGGGCCACAACACAACTAGGATCCTTAATTTCCAGCACTGCAGCTGCAATGCCAAAGATAGTTTTCCAGGCTGAGATTCCCCCAGCACCAGAGATAAATGTTTCAAGGACTCCCTTTTTCAGCATGTTCTCCATCACTTCCTTCCGGGAGTAAAAAAAGATGGATGTTCCAGCTACTCTGCAGTTGTACCTACAAATATCTCCTTTTTCCTCTCAATAATCAGAGAAAATGATTCCTCTGAGACTTTGAGCAGGGGAAATAGGATAAGCAGCTTATTGTGGGCAAATGGGAAACTTTTGTTGGTAGCAAAGTTTACTTGCAAGTACATGTCTACTATCTAGGGATGAAAAAGAAATTGGTCCAGATATTCACAGAGTTGAAGTACCATGAACTGTCCTTCTGCAGGTAATGGCCTTGAAACAAGGTATTCTCCAGACAGAAATTAGAATAGGAATAGGAATAGGAATAGGAGTAGGAGTAGGAGTAGGAATAGGAATAGGAATAGGAATAGGAATAGGAATAGGAATAGGAATAGGAATAGGAATAGGAATAGGAATAGGAATAGGAATAGGAATAGGAATAGGAATAGGAATAGGAATAGGAATAGGAATAGGAATAGGAATAGAGTAGAGTAGAGTAGAACAGAACAGAATAGAATAGAACAGAACAGAATAATGAAGAAATAATGATATGGAATGGAATGGAATGGAATGGAATGGAATAGAATAGAATAGAATAGAATAGAATAGAATAGAATAGAATAGAATAGAATAGAATTATGAAGAAATAATGGAATGGAATGGAATAGAATAATGAAGATTTAAAGTTTTTTCTTAAACACTTCCAGTGTTGGAGCATTTACAACATCTGGAGGCAAGTTATTCCACTGATTAATTGTTCTAACTGTCAAGAAATTCTTTAGGAACAATCTCTGTTCGTTTAAGAGCCGAGGTGGCACAGTGGTTAGGGTGCAGTACTGCAGGCCACTTCAGCTGACTGTTATCTGCAGTTCAGCGGTTCTAATCTCACCGGCTCAAGGTTGACTCAGCCTTCCATCCTTCCGAGGTGGGTGAAATGAGGACCCGGATTGTTGGGGGCAATATGCTGACTCTGTAAACCGCTTAGAGAGGGCTGAAAGCCCTATGAAGCGGTATATAAGTCTAACTGCTATTGCTATTGCTAAATCAGGAAAAAATTCCCATATTTGGGGGATGTTTGCTTATCTTTGCCTGAAACACTAAGAGTAATACACAAAAAGGAAAATTAAGTTTCAGAAAGACGTGGGAATATGCCTGACTAAGAAAAATATAGAGATGGGCATCAAAATCCACCAGTATTATGGAGAGCTGCATACAAAGGTTTTTAATGTTTCAGAATGTTTCAGGCAACCAATACATTTTTCCCTTGTTTTCATTAAAAAAACCAGGTCTGAGTAATGCTCCGTTAATGCAGATGTTAATAAGGAATTAATGGATGCTGATTTTCACCACGACGCTTCCATCATTTGTTATCTATTGTTCACAATTGTTAAGTAATGTTATGATTAAGATTTATTCTATGCTCACTTCAAGAGACTCTGGGTGGCTCTCAACATATCAAATATGCAATTCAAACATAGCATTGAAACATAACGGCCCGATTAATAAAAACCAACTAAACTTTTGTCAAAGCACAATAGGGGTTCCACAAACACACTCACCCTGAGCCCCCCAAAAGAGACCCAGGATTTAAGAAACTTGTGCTCTTAGACAAGTGGCTGCCATAAGTATTTTAAGGGTTTTTAATCCCCCTACCCTTTTATATTGGGTTTCTATTGTATTCGTAAACCACTTAAGTTTTGGTGAGGTGAAAAGATAAGAAAGATGGAGAGGGGGGGGAGGGAGGGAGGGAGGGAAGGAGAGAGAAAAAAAGGAGAGGAAGGAAGGACCACAAACCTGGCACTAGACGCAGCTTCAGAGGATGCTTTGAAACAGCACAGCTATCCAGGGGTGGAAGGGACCTCAGAGGTCATCTAGGCCAGCCCCCTGCTCCAGCAAGAGACCTTATATCCACTTGGTTATTTTGGTGCTTCTAACACAGAGGAGAAATTCCCAGAAGTCCCCAGGCACTGTCAACCTCTGCCCCTAGTATAAAAAAAAATCTAGAGCAAAAACTTCATGCAGTGTTAAAAAGAATAGAAAAGGGGGCTGCTGTGTATTGTTTAATGGACATCTAAATTGGCCACGCCCACCCAGTCACATGACCGCCAAACCACACCCACCTGGTCACATGACCGTCAAGCCACTCCCACTCCATCACATAGCTGCTAAGCCATGCCCATAAAATAAGCCACGCCCACGGAACCAGTAGTAGAAACAATTTAAAACCCACCACTGGAGAACACTGTTAATTCTGGGGTCTTTGGTACTCTCTGAGCTTGGTCATTTTTTTGCAAACATTTCATTAACCAACTAGGTAACATCATCAATGCTAGAAGGGAGTAGGGTTTGCTGTCTGTTAATATACTTGCAAAGTCAGCGTTGGTGGGAAATGTTCTTGGTAGTTCCTTGATTAAGCTGTTGTTTATTGTTTGCTGTTTGTCTGAGTGGGTAATTCCTTGATTAGGGTATTGTTTACTGCTTGCTATTATCTCTGTTGGCTAAACACTCAAGAGTCCTCCCCCCACACCCCCAGTGAATATGAGAGCAAGTACTCATGGAGAAAAATGAAATTACACTGGCAATTGTAATTCAGAATTCAGTTGCAGCTCTGAGCACTGAATGGTAAGTTAATTTTGTCTTAATGGATATAACAGGTGCGCTTCCCATTCAAGTAAAGTAATCTCTTAATGCAGAGAGCAAGAGAGTTATGAATGGGACTGGCTCCAGTTAAGATGAAGAATTCACAATGGAAATTTAAGATTTAAGATTTAGTTTATTTGTATGCCGCCCTTCTCCGGGAGGGACTCAGGGTGGCGAACAACTCAAAAGGGGAAAAGGGGATACAAACACAATACACGTAATTAAAATACACAAGAGTCATACAGCCATACAAGTCGAGAGGGGAGGGGAATTCATCAACCCCAGGCCTGCCGGCACAGCCAGGTTTTGACGGCTTTCTGGAAGGCCTGGAGAGAGGTGAGGGTCCGAATCTCCACGGGGAGTTCATTCCAAAGGGCGTTTGTTTTAAAAGGGAAACCCCACTTCTCAAAAACTACCATATTTTTAGGAGTATAAGATGCTCCAAAGTATAAGACACACCTAGCTTTTGGGGAGGAAAACAAAGAGGGGGGGGGATTCTGCCTCTGCCTCCCAGCAATTTGCTTCCTTGCAGCAAACAGCCAGTTTCAGTTTCAGTTTCAGCACAGCCCGATTAGCACCAGAAAAAAAAATTTTTGCCTCTGCCTCCCAGCAATTTGCCTCTTTGCAGCAAACACCCCTTTTCAGTTTCAGCACAGCCTGATTAGCATAAGCAGATGATGGTCGGGCCTCCTGACGATCAGCTGTTTCAGGATGCAGGGATTGCCATAGCCTATTGCCACCTCCTTGCACCCCCTTTTCAGTCTCCGCATCCCGTTTTCAGCCTTTTCTGACCCTGTTTTTGGCCTCTGTACCCCATTTTCTGCCTGTTCCGGGCGGTGGGGATCAGAATAGGCGGAAAATGGGGCGTGTGGCTTGCCTCCAGAAGTTGTAGGTGCTTCATCACTGGAGGTTTTTAAGAAGAAACTGGATAGACACTTGTCTGAAATGGTTCGGGGTCTCCTGCTTGAGCAGGGAGGTCCCTTCCAGCTTCTATTCTATTCTACTGTGCTCTCCTCCATATTCTATTCTATTCTATTCTATTCTATTCTGTTCTGTTCTGTTCTGTTCTGTTCTGTTCTGTTCTGTTCTGTTCTGTTTTGTTCTACTCCACTTCGTTCCATTCCATTCCATTAATACCTATTCTATTCCAAGGGACGTGGTGGCTCATTGGCTAAGAAGCTGAGTTTGTAGATCAGAAAGGTCGCCAGTTCAGTGGTTTGAATCCCTAGCACCATGTGGTTAGAGTGCAGTACTGCAGCCACTTCAGCTGACTGTTAGCTGCAGTTCGGCGGTTCAAATCTCACCGGCTCAGGGTTGACTCAGCCTTCCATCCTTCCGAGGTGGGTAAAATGAGGACCCAGACTGTGGGGGCGATATGCTGACTCTGTAAACCGCTTAGAGACGGCTGAAAGCCCTATGAAGCGGTATATAAGTCTAACTGCTATTGCTATTGCTATGTAACGGAGTGAGCTCCCAGATTCTGCCAACCTAGCAGTTCGAAAGCATGTAAAAATGCAAGTAGAAAAATAGGAACCACCTTTGGTGGGAAGGTAACAGCATTCCATGTGCCTTCGGTGTTTAGTCATGCCGGCCACATGAACACAGAGCTCTTCGGCTTTGAAATGGAGATTAGTACCACCCCCTAGAGTCGAGAACAACTAACACATATGCGCGAGAGGAACCTTTACCTTATTCTATTCTATTCTATTCTATTCTATTCTATTCCATTCCATTCCATTCCATTCCATTCCATTCCATCATCTATTGTTGATGGGAGAGGATGCTTAAATGCAATGTTGATGGTTTTGATTAGTGTAAATAAATCTTCTTTTGCAATCTCCTGCTAGCCTAGCACTTCCTAAGAAATGGACTGAGTGCACAGCAGTGGGTGGGTGGGGGACCCTCTGTATGTAATAGAAGCAATATATCTTAAACTTAAATTATTTAGATTGTACAGTTGTCTCAAAGTTAAATTATTCAAACTGTAACAGCTTTCCCCCTTTATTGTTCTGAGGTGTTTGTTTGCATCAGGATAAGCTCTCTCTTTTTTTTTTGCCCAGAAAGCTGTCTCAAAAGGCCTCATTTTGAAAAGCTGCGATTACGTTTTTAAATCCCACACAAGCTGTAAAGGCTACAATGCAAACTGGCTCATTCAGCACCTTGGACAGGTATACAAGGAGCGGCGTAGAGTTAATCCTATTAAATGCACGCAACTGAATAGAATGGAAGGGTAACTTTAATGGATTTTTAATGCAAGATATTATACCAGTTTTGTTAATTATTTTGAATTTTATGGGTAATGGGTACTTTTTTTTTTTCTTGAGAAAAGGTTGATCCAAAATTCAGAGGGGTAAATCTAAATTGTGAAGAACTAGGTGGGTTTTCATTCTACACATTAATTATTGTGGGTCACAAAAACGTTGCTTAGATCTAAACATCTAAAATCAAAGATATCATATCCAACATGCTGTTCATCCCTTTTGTTTGGCATTTCAACTAATCTTAGTAGTTGTAACTAAGATACAATAATAACATTATATTACGGTATTGCCACATTTTTCTCCATTTCTTCTATTCAATCATGTCCGATTCTCTGAGAATCTCTTAGATAAGTCCCTGCAGTTTTCTTGACAACGTTTTTCAAAGCTGTTTTGCCATTGCCTCCTTCCTAGGGTAAAGATAAAGTGACTGGCCCAAAGTCACTGAACTAGCTTTCATGCCTAAGCTGGGACTATAACTTACAGTCTCCTGGTCATTGATTCAGGCATTCAGCCAGCTTTCAATCCTAAGGCAGGATTGAAAGGACTAGAACTCATATTGTTCTGGTGATTGATCCAAACTCACCCAGCTGGCTTTGATCCTTAAGGCAGGACTAGAACTCACAGTCTCCTGGTAACTGATCCAGCCACTCAGCCAGTTTTCATGGATCAGGTGGGACTAGAACTCACAAGTTTCCTGGTTTCCAGATTGATGCTTTAACCATTACATCAAACCAGAGGTGGGTTCCTACCAGTTCGCACCTATTCAGTAGAACCAGTTCGTCAAATCTACTGAACCGGTTAGAAGAGGTTCCACCAGTGGACCTGGAAAGCAGGCCACACCTACAGAAGAGCTTCCAAAATTTTTTGAAACCCACCACTGGTCCTTGGATATGATTATTCTACACTATCATGCTCCTATTTATAAAACTCAGTGCCTCTGTGAAAGGTAAGGATGACTACTGCGTTTGTGGTGCAATCAGAACATTGCGTGTGTTGAAGTTGTTTTAACGCAAACCAAAGATGCCTTTTAAAAAACAAGTTTACATCATATTCTTATGCATGCCAGTGCTGTGTGTGAGGTAATTTAAGGTGGTTTTGACAAGTGTCGTCGGCATCTTCATAACCGGTCACATGGGTGGCAAGCCACTCCCACCTGGTCACATGGGTGGCAAGCCACTCCCACCTGGTCACATGGGTGGCAAGCCACTCCCATCTGGTCACATGGGCGGCAAGCCACTCCCATCTGGTCACATGGGCGGCAAGCCACTCCCACCTGGTCACATGGGTGGCAAGCCACTCCCATCCGGTCACATGGGTGGCAAGCCACTCCCACAAAGGAGGCCACACCCGCAGAGTAGGTTCGAACAATTGCATCAAACTGCACCACTGCATCAAACTGACTCTCTTACAGCAATACTCTGTTACGAACCAATAATTACTTTATTTTTTTTCCTTAAACACAAATAATACAAACATTACATGTACAACTGAATACAAAAAAAAAAGAGAAAAGGAAAAGGAAAAAAACACATATTACAGTGCAGCCCTGTCCCCTGGAGGCCTTTTCCCCCCGCTCCCCTTATATTTCTTAGGTATACAATATATTCCAATTGTGCCCTCCAAAAGAACATACATTCTTGTGTAGGTTTATTCCCTTTGCTCATTTTTTTCATTGGACTATATTTACTCACTTCCTGCAATCGTTCTTTGTATATTGTTCACTTCTAGGCCCCTAATCATTTTTGTTGCTCTCCTCTGAATTCTCAACATTGTTTGTACTGGGGTGGCTAAAAGTGGATGTACTATTCTAAAGTGTGGCCTTACCAAGGCTTTGTAGAGTGGTACCAGTACTTCATGTAATTGTCATCGGTATACCTCTTTGAATTGGTAAAGTAGATTTCATTTCATTTATTTCATTTATTGAATTTCTAGGCCGCCCAATCCCGAAGGACCCCGGGCGGCTTACAGAAATGAAAATATTTAAAAAAGAATTTAAAAACGATAGGACACAACAAAGAGATTGTTACTCTCTTCATCCAGTGGTGGGAAATTCAGCCAGTTTGCACCTCTTCGGGAGAACCGGATGTTAACTTTCTAAGCAGTTGGGAGAACCGGTTGTTGGAAGAAATCTCCTTTTGTTTTTTTTTCGCCCCTTTTACAGGGCTAATCCTGTAAGGAAGGCAGGAAGGAAACATTCTGGTGCTGTTTCTAGCCTGATCTTTATTGCCCTGCTTACAGAAACTGCCTCTCCGGTTAACCCTTGTTACATTGTCACAGCTAAGGCGAAGCGGCCATCGACGTGAGTGATGTTGAGTTGGCCACACCCATCCAGTCACATGGCCACTGAGCCACGCCTACACAGCTGGTCAATAGGACAGAGAACCAGGTGTTAAATTATTTGAATCCCACCACTGAAATCTGACATACAAAATACTCAAGACCTCCTAGCTTTGTTTAGCCACGAGTCAATCCAGCAGCATTTAACAGAGCTGTCTCCCATCTAAGGGAGCAGAGCATTTCAACCATTGTCTCTTGATATCAATCTCATCCATTCCAGATGAAGGGTTTTTTTTTTCTTTGAAAGGCATCCATTTATCTTTCCCCCTCGAGCTGTCTACCCATAAGCCTCAGAAAATGCAACAGATTGACCTATAAGGCTTTGGATGCAATCGTTCAGGCACTTATTTTTGAATGCAGCACCGACTGCTTCGAAATAACTCATGTGAGATTGACAGCTTTGGGCAGGGAACAGGAAGGAGACCAATTGCTCATTCCTGTGAAGTCCTGGCTGGTGTTTGCTGCCGCAGACTCCTTCCGACGTCTGTCACACAAGATCAGGAGCGCTGGCCTTCTGAAAGCTATCGGCTAGGCCATCTCTTCTCATAACAACACCCCCCCCCCAAGTACAAGCTTGGTGAATCAGTGGTTTAATGATGCTGGAGATAGTCTTTCCTCCAGTGGTTTGAGTCCCAGCGCTGTGTGGCAGAGTGTCAGGCCTGCAGCCATCTTTTCTTTTGGATCTTTGTCCTGCCACACTTTCTATTATTCTACTATGCATTTTCTATTGTGGGGAAAATGGGAGAGGGGGATTGTACGGAGTTAGATGCTATGTAGCCATAACAAAATTCTTTCTAGGAAGCCAAGGTCATCCTTTGTCTTTGTACCTCTGCACCTGACTGGAACTGGATGAGTGGAACTGCCAGCATGGCAGTGAGAGATTGGACTATGGGATGGGCTTGTGGGTGTGGGGACAAGATCTTGAACTTTCAACTGGGTGGGGAAAACTGGGAAGCTTTCATATTCAGGTTTTCCCAGATGTGGCCAACATGGCTCTCTTAATAAATTAGAACTTTGAGCAATACTTTGCCTTGGACTCTGATTTACTTTTGGATGCTATTTGGGACCCTGAGAACTCCTATTACTCGTCTCTCTTTCTGCCTACCTAGCAGTTCAAAAACATATTCTGTGTGAGTAGATAAATAGGTACCTGTTGTGGCCCAGGAGGAGCCGTTGGAGCTGCCACCAGACTCCGACAGCGAGGGGCCCTATGAGTCGGCTCTGGAGGATGTGGAGGACCCTGGACAGGGTTCCGACTCCGAGCAGGGTGCAGAGAGGCTGGTTGGCCATCAGGAGGCGCCTGAGCCTTGGACCAGTGGGGAGGAGACAAGGGAGTGTGATCCTGACGTCAGCAGTGAGTTGTTCCTGGATGCCCGGCACCGGAGAGCTAATAGGCATAAGGAACAGTTGCGCAGTTACAGGAGGTAATTGCACTCAGCTGGTGGTAATTAGGCTTCTCTCCAGACTATAAAAGGACTGCTTGTGCACATGTCCCTTTTGTAGAACTAATGTTGGAGAACAGTACTGTGAGCCTGGCAGGCTGGATTGCTGCCAAGGCTTATCTGTGTTGGATTGCTGCCAAGGACCTGTCTGTCTGTTAATAAATTCTCGTAAAGTATCTTTGGCTTGGAGTGTGTTGGTGTGGGACGAGGGGGGTCAGAACAGGTACCACTGATGGGAAGATGAGCTGGCGCTTTGTGGGGACAATCAGAATCCTGCCAGCACTGAACCTTCCAGGTTGTGATAGCCATTTGTGAGGCAGCTTCGATGGAAGGACCTCAAATGACACGGCAAGAACCCTGTTTGTCTTTCTTTTTGGTGAGGAGCAAGCTTGCCCTCCTGTGGTGCACCTTGGGAAACACGCGAGCATGAACCAAACAGCTAGCAAACAGGCAACCAAATTACTACCCTGCGTTAGCATTTTTAGTCTCCTGGCTAATGTAAAATCGCCATATGCTAAATAAATAAATAGCCTAGGGTTTATATCTCGGCTTTTATAATATTTACTGAATTGGTTTTATACGTATATTTTTATATCTGTTTTTTCTTTGTGGCTTAAGTAGAAGCATAGTGGCTCAGTGACTTAATGATGCTGGAGATGGTCTCAACTCTGACGGTTCGAGCCCTAGTATTGCGTGGTGGGTTGAGCTCCTGTCACTCAGCTCAGCTTCGGTCCATCTAACAGCTCGAGGAGACCTTAAGGAATTCTTTCAGATCATAATTTTTAAGGCACAGGAGACAATTTTCAATGAACAAATTAAGGATAATAGGCGCACATTTTGAAGAAGGAGAAGTTCCCTGAGGATGGGCTCCAGGATGAACCCAAAAGCTTGGAAGAACAAACTTGATTGTTGTGACCGACTCGGATGGGATCCTGATTTGCTTTATTTAACACAAATGAAGGCAGATGTATGTGTCCCAGGATCCATCTGGGTGACATTCTGCAGCAAGAGAAGCAGTGGTGGGTTTCAAAAATTGTTCGAACCTACTCTGTGGGTGTGGCCTCCTTTGTGGGAGTGGCTTGCCACCCATGTGACCGGATGGGAGTGGCTTGCCACCCATGTGACCGGATATGAAGATACCGACGACACTTGTCAGAACCACCTTAAATTACCTCACACACAGCACTGGCATGCATAAGAATAGGATGTAAACTTGTTTTTTAAAAGGCATCTTTGGTTTGCGTTAAAACAACTTCAACACACGCAATGTTCTGATTGCACCACAAACGCAGTAGTCATCCTTCCCTTTCACAGAGGCACTGAGTTTTATAAATATGAGCATGATAGTGTAGAATAATCATATCCAAGGACCAGTGGTGGGTTTCAAAAAATCTTGGAACCTCTTCTGTAGGTGTGGCCTGCTTTCCGGGTCCACTGGTGGAACCTCTTCTAACCGGTTCGGTAGATTTGACGAACCGGTTCTACCGAATAGGTGCAAACTGGTAGGAACCCACCTCTGAAGAGAAGATCCCTGAAGATGGACTATAGCACGAGTCCAAAAATTTAGAAGACACAACTTCCTGGTGACTGATTCATATTGGATTCTGCTCAGGGATTGGATTGAAAAAAAAATTTTTTATTTTAAAAAAAAGATTTTTATTAGGTAAACATTAAAAACGTTGGACATAGTATGACATTTCTGGCATAGTCATTTCCATAGAGTTTTTTTTTAATCTTACAACAATAACAGTTTATATCCATTACATAGGTATAGGTAGTCAGTATACCTATCCATTAATCCCTTCTGTTACGTAGTTACTATCAGTACAAATACATATCCATTGCCTACTTATCGTACAATATTAATACCATATTTTCTTTTCTTTTTTTGCCTAACTTTTTTTTTAATTGAAATTTTTGCAAAAAAAAACCTTTTACAAATATTTACCTTCCCCCCTCCCCTCCCCACCCAAACCCCACCCACCCCCAACCTTCCCCCCCCCCCCCCGACTTCCCAGAACCAATACAGGGTAAAAATCTTTAACAAAGATATTCTAAGATAAACTTGGGGAAAAAAAGTTAGTATCATCTTTCATTTGAGCTTTAACTCCTCCTTGCTAGGCTAGCTCTAAACAGATTATATCATTCCTTGTTTCTTCAGTCATAAGCTATCAGGAATTTCTTAGTCCCATATTTCAATCCATCTTCTCCACTCCAGTTTATATCTCTCATTTGAAAATACCATATTTTCCAATTCTAAACTTATCCATGTTTTGGGATGGAAATATTTGAGCAACCGGTTCTCTGCCTGGTTGCTGGGTGGGTGCGGCTATGGGGAGCGTGGCATACTTGGCCTCTGGCACCACCACAGTGGGGAATGTTTTCACTCTCCCCAGGCTCTGGAGGTTTTCCTCGAGACTCCGGGAGTGCAAAAATGGCCTCCCCCAGACTCCGGAGGCAGGAAACAGATGGGAGGCCCATTTTCTGCCCTGCCCAAACTCTAGCGGTTTTCCTCAAGCCTTCGGAGGCCAAAAACAGACCCATTTCTGGACTTCTGGGAGGCCTGTTTTTCACCCTCCAAGGGCCTCTGCATGGACCCTGCACTTACCTGGCATAACGAATGGGCCATGTGGAGCCTCCTGAGAGGTGGGGGGGCAGCCAGTCCTTCCAATTACCAGTTCAGCAAATCAGATTTAAAATTAGTATCATGTTCTCTCAAACCAGCCCAAACCAGCTGAATCCCACTTCTGATCCTGCTTTATTTAATTTTACTTACATCTACGTTGTAACAAACCGGAGCCTCCCCCATCACCCTTTCTATTAAACTTCAACTAAAGTTTTATTAAATAGGCCCATGCATTCCGGGAGTTCAAACATTAGACTATAATTAATAACCGCTCAATGCAATTTATTTAAGAGGTTAACAGCACACAAGGCAATCAAATAATCATTTAAAACTCAATCACTCAAATAATCACTTAATAGTCAATCACTCAAAGAACCACTTAATATTCAATCACTCGGAGAATCACTTAATATTCAATCTCTCCAGTCAACAGCCTACAGACTAATACACACATTTTAAGCCATAAGCACTTTCTGGGAAATTTCATGTTTTTGATTCGATGGAAGACAAAGCAAATTCAAAGAAAAGAGGATGAAATAGGTGTGGGTTGGGCTATTTTTTTTTCAATTTTATTAAAATTATCAGGTAAAATACAAACGCAAACAAAAATTAAGGAAGTTATAGAGAGAGGAAGAGAAATGCAGAAAGAAGGAAAAAAGAAAGGAAAAAAGTAGTAACTTCTGAGGGGGTTTTCAGCATAAAGGTAAAGGTTTCCCTCGCACATATAGTATGTGGTAGCCATTCCTGACTCCCTGTGTGTTCATCTCTGTTTCTAAGCCGAAGAGCCAGCACTGTCTGAAGACGTCTCCATGGTCATGTGGCCAGCATGGAACGCTGTTACCTTCCTGTTGTGGCCCAGCAGGAGCCGTTGGAGCTGCTGACAGACTCCGATAGCGAGGGACCCTATGAGTCGGCTCTGGAAGATGTGGAGGACCCTGGGCAGGGTTCAGACTCCGGGCAGGGACCAGGGAGGCTGGTTGGCCACCAGGAGGCGCCTGAGGCATGGAGCAGCAGTGAAAGCCAAAGGGAGTTTGTCCCTGACGTCAAGCCCTGGAGCAGTGGGGAGGAGCTAAGGGAGTTGGTCCCGGACGCCAGGCAGAGACGGGCAGATAAGCGCCGACAGCAATTACGGAGACATCGAAGATAATTGGGCCCAGGTGGTTGTGATTAGGCTCCTCCCAAGAGAGTATATAAGAAGAGATCTTGGGAGGAGACCTTTTGCAGGACACAACCATTATACTAAAGCTGGAGAAGCTCTTGCGTGTATTTCTTATCTGTGGAAGTCTGGGTTGCTGCCAAAGTCTTGTCTGTGAGTTAAATACTGTGAATAAATTGGCTAACAGTCATCTTGTGTCAGCGTGACTCACCGTACGAAGGGGGGTGGTGTCAGAACACCTTCCCATCAAAGTTGGTTCCTATTTTTATTTGCATTTTTTACATGCTTTCGAACTGGTAGGTTAGCAGAAGCTGGGACAAGTAATGGGAGCTCACTCTGTTACGCGGTGCTAGGGATTCGAACTGCCGAACTGCTGACCTTTCAGATTGACAAGCGCAGCGTCTTAGCCACTGAGCCACCAGATCCCTTCAGCATAGTTGAATACAAAAAAAAAAAAAATAGTTAC
Source organism: Thamnophis sirtalis (assembly GCF_051295495.1). Lineage (NCBI taxonomy): Eukaryota > Metazoa > Chordata > Lepidosauria > Squamata > Natricidae > Thamnophis > Thamnophis sirtalis. The sequence goes on from NW_028261387.1 coordinate 88,956,289, forward strand.
AGTCTTAACCCTTTGTTTTACATTTCTAAACATTTTGAGCCATTTCTATGGCAACAAAATCATGCTAATTTAATCAGAAAAACCTAAATCCATTTTTAGGAAGTAGGCAATGGCAAACCACTTCTGAAAAACCTTGCCAAAAACAACCCTGCAGGGATGTGTTCCAGACAATTGCCAAGAATTAACCCTGACTTAAAGTTACAAAACTAAGTGAATAAAACAGTGATATCGCTAGTTGTTGGTTCACCAATATGAAACAACTGGTACAGAATATGTGGTACCTTGCTCAACAGTAGTAACTGTGAGAGGGATCTTGGAGTCCTAGTGGACAACCATTTAAATATGAGCCAGCCATGTGCAGCAGCTGCCAAAAAAGCCAACACAGTTCTAGGCTGCATCAACAGAGGGATAGAATCAAGATCACACGAAGTGTTAATCCCACTTTATAAGGCCTGGGTAAGGCCACACTTGAAATACGGCATCCAGTTTTGGTCATCATGTTGTAGAAAAGATGTGGAGACTCTGGAAAGAGTGCAGAGAAGAGCAACAAAAATGATTAGGGGACTGGAGGCTAAAACATATGAAGAACGGTTGCAGGAACTGGGTATGTCTAGTTTAATGAAAAGAAGGACTAGGGGAGACATGATAGCAGTCTTCCAATATCTCAGGGGTTGCCACAAAGAAGAGGGAGTCAAACTATTTTCCAGGGCACATGAGGACAGGTAAAGAAGCAATGGGTGGAAACTAATCAAGGAGAGAAGCAACTTAGATCTAAGGAGAAATTTCCTGACAATTAGAACAATTAATCAGTGGAACAGAAATTGCCTCCAGAAGTTGTGAACGCCCCAACACTGGAAGTCTTTAAGAAGATGTTGGACAGCCATTTGTCTGAAACGGTATAAGGTTTCCTTCCTAGGCAGGGGGTTGGACTAGAAGACCTCCAAGGTCCCTTCCAACTCTGCTATTGTATTGTAACACAGACGTTTAGGGATGTTCAGATCTTTCTATGCAGCCAGAGGGTCCTGTAAGGCAGGCCACCTGCATCCAAGGGCAAACATCCATCCATTCCACTCAAACATGATGTAATGCTTGGATTGACACCGCTGGGTATATCAACTCTCCGAAAGTGTTATGTCAGCTGAAAAATGCAAAAACATTGCTTTGCTTTAAAAGGACAGACTGTCTTCTGGCGAGCGTGTGCTCCTTTGCTCTTTTGCTTCCCTCTCTCCCTCCCATTGCATCCTGAGAGGTGATTCATAGTCACTGGCCTCGGGTGCTTACGGAGATGGCTGTGGATGTGTTTATTTTTGTCATCCCTCATTTCTTTCGCTTTAATGCTGCTAGGCGTCTCTTTTATTTCTTTTATTTATTTACTACATTTTTTATCCCCTCTCTTTTATCTATATACTGTATTTTTCAGAATATAAGACGCACTGGAGTATAAGATGCACCAAGGTTTTGAAGAGGCAATTTTTTTAAAAAAAAGGTTTTTGCACTCTGCAAACCTCCCAAAAACAGCCCGTTTTTCATGGAAATGGGCCTGGCCTGGTTTTTTTTTCTTCAAAAAACAGGGCATGGATAGCCTTTAGGGGGCTTGTAGAGTGTTCTTGGGGGAATGGGGGGGGGGTATTCAGCAAACAGTGGGCCGTCTTTTGCTCATTTCTGCCTTCCCCAGCCCCCAGAAGCTCTGTGAAAGCTTCCTAGAGGCTATGCACGGCCATTTTGGTGAAGGGGACTAGGTTTCAGGAGGCAAAAAGTGCTGCATTCAGTGTATAAGACCGACCCAGATTTTCAGCCTCTTTTTTGAGGGAAAAAGGTGCAACTTATAGTCCGAAAAATACAGTATATAAAAAGGGCTGGAAAGAAATACTGTGGGGATAAGACACCTCGGAGTGTCTGTTCTGTTACAATACAGCCTGTTGGGCCTTCAAATGACTTCTACTGTACTGCTGTAAAATGGCTTCTACTGTACAGCGCAGTGGAGTTGCCATGTGAACAGCTTCACAGTACTCCACCAGGTAAGGGGGAAAATCCAACATTAGAAATTACATTTGGTCCGGACATTTTCTCTCTATAAATAAATACCTGGGCAACATCAGGTTATCAGCTATAGAATAGAATAGAATAGAATAGAATAGAATAGAATAGAATAGAATAGAATAGAATAGAATAGAATAGAATAGAATAGAATAGAATAGAATAGAATAGAATAGAATAGAATAGAATAGAATAAGGTAAAGGTTTCCCTCACACATATGTGCTAGTCGTTCCCAAATCTAGAGGGTGGCGCTCATCTTCATTTCAAAGCCAAAGAGCTCCATGGCCATGTGGCTGGCATGACTGTAACACTGTTACCTTCCCACCAAAGGTGGTTCCTGTTTTTCTACTTGCATTTTTACATGCTTTCGAACTGCTAGGTTGGCAGAAGCTGGGACAAGTAACGGGAGCTCACTCCGTTACACGGTGCTAGGGATTCGAACCGCTGAATTGCTGACCTTCTAATCGACAAGCTCAGTGCCTTAGCCACTGAGCCACCGCGTCCCTGACAAACAAAACGTTACCATGCTATTAGTCCCTTTTGAGGTGCTCAGCATTTCACTAGGCAACAGAAGATGAGTGAATAACATGAAGGAAAAGATATGAATGGGCTAAGTCAAAGGGATCCCTTAGCTAAATCTCATTTCCATCAAGTCCCCTCTTCTATTTTCCTATCTTTGAAAACCATCCTTTTTTTCCCTGGTGTCCCATCTCCTGGATTGATTCATCTCCATCCTTTTGTTCTTTAAACTCCTCACCTCCTTTTTCCCCCCTGAAGATCTCATCGCCTCCATTCAAGTGTGACTTTCTCTGTTTCCTCCTCCCACCCACCCCCTCAGCCCATTCACTCTTTGTTCATCTATTTGTTTTATGATTCAGTTCTCATTCATCCTCTTTAAATGACCCAACCACCTCAATGCGTTTCTCTCCTACGGGTTCATTCATTTTCCTGCAGTCAAACCGCCTTCATTCATCACCCATTCATTCTTGACCTTATCTCCTCTGGCTTGACTGCGCTCAGTTCTTAAGCAACCTCTCCTCAACCCATTCAGCTTTACTTCGATGGCTCTCCTGACATGGGCCAACTTTCAATTCCATAAAACAAAGCGGACAGAAGTCCCTTATTATACACAGCCATTTCCCATTTGGGACATCCCTTCCTTGCAACACGTTAAGAGACCATGTGCATTCGACTCCCCTTTTAACCAGGATATCTTCATTCTGTTCATCCTTGTGAGGTCGGTTAAATGAGGACCCAGATTGTTGGGGGCAATATGCTGACTCTGCATTTAGTGGTCCCTGAGATCCGAAAGGTTGGGGACTCCTGATTTAGAGAAGGCTGTAAAGCCCCATGAAGTGGTATATCCGTCTAAATGCTATTGCTGTTTGAAAATTTCTGCACTTATTTATTTATTTATCCCACCTTTATTATTATTTATACATAACCCAAGGTGATGTCCTTGCCACGTAATAGTGCTTCTTTCTACCCATTTTTCCCACAACATCCTTGTGAGGTGCATAGGGCTGAGAGACAGTCATTGACACCAAATCATCCAATCTCCTAGTGATTGGTCCAAAGTTATCCAGTCAGCTTTCATACCTAAGTCAGTGTAGTGGCCAAGCAGGAACCATTGGAGCTGCCAACAGACAGCTTTTCACCATCCACAGCAGGGGTGGGTTCCTGCCAGTTCTAACCTCTTCTATAGAAGAGGTTCCACAAATCTACAGTGCCGTTTAGAACCGGTTCCAGCTCCCTCTCCCCGCCTGTCCGCACATCATCAAGATGAAGAGCGAGAGGAGGAATTCTGGGAGTTGAAGTCCACAAGTCTTAAAGCTGTCAAGTTTGAACACTCCTGGTTTTTTTTTTAAAGGGTTAGGGGTGCAAGGGTCTTGTAACTTGACAGCTTTAAGACTTGCGTGCTTCAAATGCCAGAGTTTCTGAGCCAACATGTTGGTTGCTAAGCAAGAGCGTTGTTAAGTGAGTTTCACCACATTTTACAAGTTGGCCACGCCCACCCAGTCACCTGGCTGGCAAGCCACTCCCACCCAGTCACATGGCCAGCAAGCCACTCCCACAAAGCAGGCCACACCTACAGAAGAGGTTCTAAATAAATTTGAAACCCACCACTGATCCACAGGCTCCGACGGTTTTCCTGAAGCTGGGGAGGGTGAAAATGGCCTCCCCCGCCCTCCAGAAGGCTGAAAATCAGCTGGCCAGGATGCTCATACGTGCTGGAGCTGACATAGGGCAACACCTCACGTGCCCCTCAGATATGTGGCACGTGTGTCATAGGTTCGCCATCACAGGCATAGAGCTGCTCGAGCAGGGGGTTGGACTAGAAGACCTCCAAGGTCCCTTCCAGCTCTATTCTGAACCAATGTGGGCTCTCTCAGCTTGATGGGTTGAGTTCAAATAACATGTACAGCTCTCATTTCTGTCCCTTTAAGTCTTGCCGAGTTCTCCACCCTTTCTTCAAACGTCTTTTAAAATCATGGTCTCTATGCAATTTCTTTCCCCCTGCCAATTAACACCGTCGGTGATCTTGTTTCCCTCTTTCTCGGGGATTCCCCGTGGGTGAGTCACTTCAAAGGAAGGTTTAGCTTTGATTTTAGATTGTAGACAATCTCTCCGTTGCCTGCACACAGCTCTGGGCTCTGTTGACTCTGTTTCTTGCTGTCAGTCTCAGGACAACTCAAGTCTCCTCCTGGATGTCACTTGTCATTTGCCTCCTAGCCTTGTGTCTTCTGTCTTCTTTAGACAAAGTGATGGGCTCAAGGCTCAACTCTTCAGTCACGCCGGAGTCTCATTTATCAGCTAGCAGCTGGCAAATAAGAGGGAAAACATGCAGAGAGTGCTATGTGTGAAGGTTCCACCACAAAACCGCATTTGACTAAGGCGCGCTCGACGAAACCGCGTAGCTGACGTTATCACAGGGCGACAACAGCGCGGAGACAGAAGCATGCTGTAAACGCTAAACCTAAAATTAACCCCTAACCTAAACCTAACCCCCCTAAACCTAATCCTAAACCTAACCCTAAACCTAACCCTTAACCTAACCCTAACCCTAACCCTAACCCTTAACCTAACCCTAACCCTTAACCTAACCCTAAACCTAACCCTAAACCTAACCCTAAACCTAACCCTTACCTTAACTTGAATCGGCTTGCTTTCAAAGCGCTATTTAAAGCGCCCTTCTTTCTCCGCGCTTGCTGTTGTCGCCCTGTTGATGACGTCAGCGACGTGGTTTAATCGGGCGCGCTTTAGTCGAGTGTGGTTTTGTCGTGCCACGATGTGTGCATTTACTCAGAAGAAAAGACCTTGTATATTCCAGACACTTGACTCTGCACAAGACTAGGAAGGAAGGGGGAATTGTTTCATTTTTCCAATAATATTACAGCAGTGGTAGGCTCCTACCGGTTCAGACTGGTTCGGCCAAGCTGGTAGTGGTTTGGCGGCCTGTGTCGCCGTAACTGGCAGCGACCTAGGCCTGACACACAGGTTCTCCGGGTGGCGCCGTAAGCACTGCCATCTTGTTTTTTGCTTCTGCACATGCGCAGAGCATTTTTTATTGCACTGAGCATTGTGTGCGCAGCATGCTCCTGAGTGAACCAGCAATAGCGACTACGGGAACCCACCTCTGTATTATATCTGTATATTTTTCTGGGAGGGATGCAGTGGCTCAATGGCTAAAACACTGAGCTTGTCGATCAGAAAGGTGGGCCGTTCGGGGGTTCGAATCCCTAGCGCCGCATAATGGAGTGAGCTCCCGTTATTTTTCCCAGCTTCTGCCAACCTAGCAGTTTGAAAGCACATAAAAATGCAAGTAGAAAAATAGGGACTACCTTTGGTGGGAAGGTAACAGCATTCTGTGTGCCTTCAACGTTTAGTCATGCCAGCCACATGACCACGGAGACGTCTTCGGACAGTGCTGGTTCTTCGGCTTTGAAACGGAGATGAGCCTCCCTCCCTCCCTCTCTTCCTTCCTTCCTTCCTTCCCTCCTTCCTTCCTTCCTTCCTTTCTTCCTTCCTTCCTTCCTTTCTTTCTTCCATTATTCAGAAGATTAAAATACAAACTCCAAAAGAAAAAAAATAACAGAGGCAAAATTAGGCAAGGATGTTTTTAAAAAGTGAATTGAAAAGAACAAAAACACATATTATTCCCCCTAGTTGAGAAGTAACAAATCTATTGCAATAATAATAATAATAATAATAGCTTCTCCTCCCCCTGACCCTTGCAAAGCTGGTCCAAAATTTATAAGCTTCTACATCTATTTGCAACCAAATTTTTCATATATGTTACATATATGAAAAAAAAGTAGCTAACATGTTAAAGAACAGCAAAATTGCATTCTTCTTTTTCCTTTTTCTTTCATTCTTCCTTCCTTCCTTCCTTTCTTTCTCTTTCTTTCTTTCTTTCTCTTTTTGCTGTTCTTTGCCTTTCTTTCTTTCTTTTTCTTTCTTTCTTTCTTTCTTTCTTTCTCTTTCTTTCTTTCTTTCTTTCTTTCTTTCTTTCTTTCCTTCCTTCCTTTCTCTTTCTTTCTTTCTCTTTTTGCTGTTCTTTGCCTTTCTTTCCTTTCCTTTTCTTTCTTTCTTTCTTTCTCTCTCTCTCTCTCTCTCTCTCCTTCCTTCCTTCCTTCCTTCCTTCCTTCCTTCCTTCCTTCCTTCCTTCCTTCCTTCCTTCCTCCTGCTGACTGCATTGACAAGTCCCTGCAGTTTTACTGCAAATATTTTTTGAAAGTACTTGGCTTGAGTGCCAGGCTTCCAGGAATTCTCTGGTGTGGGAGCTTGTCATCCAGACAAATCGATAGACACATAGAGATAAATAACATCTACATACCAAAAGAGATAGACAAGAAAAGCAAAAAGGAAACAAAAAGATCAGAATACCAGCAAGCAACACCCAGATGAGCAGAGATTAACACTAGATCAACAATTAGGTAAACAATATTCCTCCCAATCAAGGAGTCGAGGAAAGACCAACTCAAACTAACAAGCCAATATTAAACAACAGCTTAATCAAGAAACCACCAAGAACATTTCCACCAGCACAAACAGGGCAAGCCACGTGTTGGAAGAAATGTCCTTCTGGGTTCAGTTCCAAGTGGGGAAGAGACACTGGGTTCATGGAGGCTGATTGGAAAGATGGTTTTAATGGTGGACAGGATCACATGCCTTGAAGATGTTGGGTGAACGGCAGAGGTGGGTTCCTACCAGTTCGCACCTATTTGGTAGAACCGGTTCATCAAATCTACCGAACCGGTTAGAAGAGATTCCACCAGTGGACCCGGAAAGCAGGCCACACCTACAGAAGAGGTTCCAAAAAAATTTGAAACCCACCACTGGTGGGTGTGTAATGTCCCGCAGTTATCTACGCATTAATAATGATCTAGTAATATTTCCTTATACATTTTAGGGACCTTTTCTTACATAATTGGTGTTTTCTTTCATACTTTTGGATTTCTAATTTCTGTTTCCGTTAGTTGGCAATTGCTAAAACCAATCCCACGTGAAAAAGTATTCAAAGCCTTCTTGATTTTAATTGTCAATTTATTTATTCCTCCACATTGTAATATTTATTCATTTACATATCTCTGTTTTTCCACCGTTGTGCAAACACAATTCCAGCACCTGCTAACATGTGTAAAATTAAATATATATTATACTCTCTTTCAAATAGCCAACAAAATATTTCTGGTTTTAATTCCATATCTTGCTTTACGATTGCTTCTAACCACTAACTTCTGAATAGCTACTTGAACCGACCTAAGTACTAATTCATAATTTCATATCCGGTCACATGGGCAACAAGCCACTCCCATCCGGTCACATGGGTGGCAAGCCTCTCCCACAAAGGAGGCCACACCCACAGAGTAGGTTCCAACAATTTTTGAAACCCACCACTGGTGAACGGGAAAAAAAGGGAAGAGCAGCTGAGAGTGCCTGAGTTTTATACCATCTCTGGGGTTTTGAATTTGAGCTTGTATTCTGATTGGTTATCAGACTCCCATGGGGCCATGCACGGGCAACTCTGTAGGCTGTCCTGTGTCCCAGGCTTGGTTGAGCCTTGCTGGGTGATGTAATCTTCCCAGGTGCCATGTAGTGAGATGGGCAGAGGCTAATCCTATCATGTCCCGAGGGCCATGTCTTAATCCCCTCACCCTGGAGCTGAAGGGGAGGGGCAGGGAGCTGCTATGTCTTTAAAATATGTTTCTGTCAGGCCGGCAGCCATTTTTCTTTTGGATCTTTGGCTTGCCCCACTTACTATGCATTTTCTATTGTGGGAAAATGGGAGGAGGGAATTGTATGAAGTTAGATGCTATGTAGCCATAACAAAATTCTTTCTAGAAAGCCAAGGTCATCCTTTGTCTTTGCATCTCTGCCCCTGACCAGAACTGGATGGGTGGAAGCTGCCAGTGTGGCAATGGAAGATTGGACCATGTGATGGGCTGGTGGGTGTGGGGGCAAGATCTTGAACTTTCAACTGGGTGGGGAAAACCAGGAAGGTTTCAGATTTGGGTTTTCCCAGATGTGCCAACATGGCTCTCTTAATAAATTGGAACTTTGAGCAATACTTTGCCTTGGACTCTGATTTACTTTTGGATGCTATTTGGAACCTTGACATTCTCCATTTCTCATCCAGGGAAATATAATATTCTGCCTTTTTAATATTTCCCACATTATTTCATTTTTCTGGGAGAGGGGTGGGTGCTAACTTCCTACACACTAGTATATAAAAAGAGAGCAAACCCCACTCCCTCTAGCACTGATGATGCTACCTAGTTGGGTCATGAGATGTCTGCAAAAAAGCCATCAAACTCAGAGAGCAATCCCTCAGAATACCATCCATTTGGTATATTTTGTTTAAATCAGAAAAAAATGATGAACATTGTAAGAAGATTAAGCATATTAGATGAAGATAACCATTTAAAACCACCAATTACTTTAGTTCTTCCTCTTCCCCTTCCTGTAATAAAGGATAGAATGGCATCCTTGGTCTTTTTCAAATGATTTCAGCATTTAAATCCAGGAAATATATAATCAGGAGCCCTGACATATCACCCTGATGTCATTACATAATGCTTCCATAAGTTTGATAAGTTGTGTCTGGAATGCACAAATCAATAAAATACAGTAATGCAGAAACATTCGGGTATAATGCAGACGACAGAATCTGATGAATATGCCCTTTGTGAATTAAAAACAAAAGAATAGAGGAAAGTATTGAATGAAGAAGAATATATCAAGATCTCTCCCAAGAAAACCAAGCCATCAGCTGCAGGTAAAAAAATAAATAAAAATAATTCAGTGAAGCAAATTCAGATTTCCTCATTAATTTGTAACTAAGGTTCACTTTGGTCTGCACCGAGCTAATATATAAATGTTATGTTTTACTTAACAAGTCAGCCCTGCCGCTGCAGAAAGACAACCTAAAATTGTTCATGCTCGGGGGCACAAAATTATCATTAGGTAGCATTAAACAAATGAAGTCCTATCTAATTCTGGAGTTTCTAAGTTTCAAGTGACTACAGTGTCCAATGAATAATTCAAAGATTCCGTGTTGAATGTCTGGCACTCTCCAAATGGCACACATTCAGCACCGTGTCAGCCAAAGGATTTCTACATTCCTTAATCCCTCAAGTTACTTTCTCATAGGAAATTCCTCTCAACGACAGCTTAGGGAGAGAAGATTTATCCCTCATTCTTAGGTGTGAGTTAGCAATGCGCTGTAGCCAGCACGGTTTTGGGCTGCATCAACAGAGGGATGGCATCATCAAGATCCGAATATGGAACACAAAATACAAAATAACGGAGCTGGAGAGGACCTTGGAGTAGGGTGACCAGACGTCCCGCATCTGGCGGGACAGGCACGCCTTTTCATAATTTTTCCCACGTCCCGGGCCGTTCTCAAAAAAACCTGCTTTATTTTGGCGCTCGCTGGCTCCCCCGCCCATCAGCTGCCGCTAGCTCGCTCGTTCCGTTCCCCCATCTGTTCTATTCTACACTAAAAATCTAAGCCAGCCCAGCCTGCCGCTCACTGATTGGCCTGGACTCCAGCCAATCAGTGAGCTGGCTGGGATGGAAAACTTTAAGCACGCTGCATCCCAGCCAGCTCACTGATTGGCTGGAGTCCGCTTAAGCACGCCGCACGAGTCTCCATTTCATTTTGCCTTCGCCGTTTGCTTTTGCTGCTTCACTGGTGAGTAACCGGTGGGAATCGGGAGGCTTCGCCGCTTCGGGTGGGCGGCGGTGGCCTTTAGCAAGGGAAGGCCTTCCCTAGGGAGGCCAGGGCTGGCAGTAGCCGCCATGGTCTGGATTCCCCCCCCGCCTCCTCCACTAGCCTTTGTCCCTCCACAGTAGGGCAGCTGGGGGGAGGAGACGGCCCTCCTCTCCTTCTTCCCCTTTGCGGACTTGGGCGGGCGGGCTGTCTCCTCCCCCCAGCCACCCTACTGTGGAGGGACAAAGGCTAGTGGAGGAGGCGGGGCGGGGGGGGAAAGCCAGACTGCGGTGGCTACTGCCAGCCCGCGGCCTTCCTACTCAGAGAGAGAAACCCGGGAGAAGATGTGGGGAGGGGGGGAATTTGCATGGGGCGGGCTGCAAGAGGGAGGGAGTGAGTCTGGATTGCTGCAAAGCAAGTCTTGGGAAGTCCTTTGCACCGGCTAGAAAAAGTCTTCCCTCACTCCCTCTTCTTGCAGCACGCCGCGATGCGAAAAACGCCGAGATCGGCGCACTTGGGGCTGCAGTGATTTCTTTCAAAGCAAACGTGGGTGCAGCCAAAGAGCTTGTCTGAACGGGGCTGAAGGGAGGGAACCAGGAGCCCAGCGTAGCAAGAGCGTTGCGTGCCCGCCGCAAACAAACCACATCCGTGCCCGCTGACAACTCCTGCGCGCGAGAAACGAGCCAGGCTCCCCCGGGAGACACCCACCCCCAGGGCGGGGGGGGCTGTAGGTGGGGGAAGGGCGGGGGGTGGAGGAGCCACCGCAAGGGCACTGCATTTACCCCTGCACCGAGGCTGGAAATGGCAAAGGCGGCCTGGAAGGTCCAATCGGCCGAGACCATCACTCCGTGCTTCCTTCCCTAAAAATTTACATTTCTGTCAGAGGAAAGGTCACAGTGTTGTGTGGTAGGCAGAGCTCAGAGCACAACGGAGAGGAAGGAAAGCGGGCGGGCAGTATTGGCTCCCGCGAAGCGGAGCCTTTAGGGATTTAGGGAAGGGAGCCAGCTGTGGAAGGGAAGAGAGTGTCTGGGGCCGTGTGTGTTTGTGCGCACGCAGACCAGCCGCCGGGGAGTTGCGTCTGCCTTTGCCGAGGTAATATGTTGCTGCTGTGGCGGTGTGACCTTTCCTCTGACAGAAATGTAAGGAAGTGCGGAGTGATGGTCTCGGCCGCAGGAATGCGCTCGTCAACTTTCCTTTGTTGTCCCCGCGCATTTAACCGGCTCCTGACTGATTCGTTCCCTTCGTCTGAGCCACAATATCGTATGGATAATTCATTGCGACGGCTTAGTAGTTTATCAACAGGTTTTAGCCAAAACAGCAGCCTTGTTTTTTTTGCTGGTTTTAAAGATGCTTTCCAGCCTAAGCGGTGTTTTCAATTGTATTATTTTCGGTGCTGGTTTCACCCGATAAATACGGGGAGGGTTGCTGTCTCTAGAGACAATTCGCTTTCAAAAAGTGCTGATCCCAAGACATTCACAATTAAGATGGCTGTTCCTGTCACATAAGCTACCTGTGTTATCCTCAAGGTTTCCTCAATTTTGTGGATACTGCACCATCATCGCTAAATTAGAATATTATTGGCTTGTTTATGTTTAACTCTGCCACACGATTGAACCGCAGGAATTGTAGCAGCTCAAGAGTGAATATTTTCCCCCTGGGGTAGCTTGTTTCCTTTAATCTTATGCCTAGCATTATTGCTGTGCTATGGCAAGAGTCTGCTTGCTTTATTTCATTTAAATAACTTTATAAATTGTCCCCAGGAAATATACACCCCTTTCATTATAGTGCAAGAATGATTTTCATTTTTATTCATATGATAAACTTAAATTCAGACTTTCTGGTGTACAATAATCTGAATTTAAATACTGACAGTGTTTAGGGAGGTGGCTGGAGTCCCAGGTAAGGAATGTGATGTGGGGGGGGAGGCATGGGGGGGGGTTAGTGCAGGTGATGGGTGAAGGCAGGGGAAGCAAGATTAGTGCTTTAAAAAACAAACCAATACCCTAATTCACCATTAAGGGTTAGATGCAGGGGTGGGTTTCAGGCGGTTTGCGGCGGTCCCCGCAAACTGGTTGGTCGGCGAACCCGGAGGTTACTTACGCCGAAGGGTCCACTCGCCCGCCCGCGTTTCTTACCCGGTTTTTACGAGTTCTGCGCTTCCACGCATGCGCAGGACGCATACAGCGCCTGCGCGATCCTCCAGGAGCAGCTGGAACATCGCACAGATGCTAGTACGCATGCGTGCACTGCACGCGTGCACGAGGACGCCATCAGCCCCGTTCCAACCGAACCAGTTGGAACAGGGCGAGAAACCCACCCCTGGTTAGATGAAACAATCATACTGTATATACTCGAGTATAAGCCTAGTTTTTCAGCCCACTTTTTGGGCTGAAAAAAGCCGCCTCGGCTTATACTCGAGTCAGTGAAAAATTTGCCCAAAATGGAGGAGAAAAAGGGGCGGGGCCATGCCGCTGGGTGACACTCGTGAATGGCCCAGTGCCCCTGTGAGTTTCCCCTCCCTCTGTGTCAGTTTGCCGCGCAGCGCGCACCGCACCATCCCCCCTCCTCACGTTCTAATGTAATGCAGGGCTGTCTTACGATTCCCCTTCCTCCCCTCCTGCCGCTCTGCAACGATGTCCCACCTCCTCCTTGTTATGGCAAGCAGCCACATAGCGATGTCCCACCTCCTCTGGTACAGTGATCCAATGATAGGAATCACTGTGCCGTGTGTCATAGGAGGCGGGACATCGCTCCCGCGGCTGCACGGGACATCATCATCACAGCGGGACATCAGCATCATGAGGTGAGTGAAGTATTTCATTGAATACACCGCTAGTTTACTGTTTTTCTTTGAAATAAATATTCAAAAACATTATTGGTATCTATTTTTATTTTTGAAATTTACCGGTAGCTGCTGCATTTCCCACCCTAGGCTTATACTCGAGTCAATAACTTTTCCAGTTTTTTGTTGTAAAATTAGGTGCCTCGGCTTATATTCGGGTCAGCCTATACTCGAGTATATACGGTACTAGCTTCAAGACAGAAGATTTATCAGAAACTTTGAGAAAGTAGGCTAAGAATGTAGAAAGTCTGCATGGTCCGTCCATCCATTGATTTTGATCACATGACCATGGAGATGCTGCAACACTTAGAAGTGTAAAAACTTGTCATAAGTCACTTTTTTCAGTGCTGTTGTAACTTTAAATAGTCACTAAATGAACTGTTGTTGAGTCTAGGGACTACCTGTAGTTTCAAGTGTTTGTATTGTCTTTGTGTGCATCTTTTTGGTATCTCAACATTAAATAATAATATAGAGCATTCACACCTAAATTTTAAGAAAATAGCTTATGGACAGTAGAAAAGCTACTGATATTAATTCCTACAGCCTTATATTATTAGTTAGCATAATTATTATATATTTAACTACTTCAGAGTAAGCCTTAATTATTCCATAACTGATTAGGGGTAATTTTGTTGGAATTTTTTTTCCAACCTGGTCTATTTCATGAATACTTTGCAGGGAAAAATCTGACTTAACATTTTTTTTTAGATACATATTCTTTTTTTCCATTTAGGAACTCAAAGCATCACCTCCTTTCTCCCATTTTTCCAAAATACTTTCATGAAGTAGGTAGAGCTAACAGAAAATGACTTGCCCCAATCCCCCAGCACAGCAAAAGAAAACTTGAAGATGAATTTCCCTATTGTATTTCTACTCTTCCACCTTAATGATCATACTCCCTCTCTGGTAGAGCCCTTTTAGAGATTGTTTGTAATTCCAGAAGAGGAATCTTTTAAATTTTGGGAGAATATTCTGGCTATTTCGCAAATAGGGATTTATCCTTTCATTAATAGATTTTGTGACATGGCTGGTCACAAAATTTTCTTGCTCAGAAAGAAAACTCTCACAGCCTCTAGCAGGTGTCAGATGTGGGAAGTCAGGCTCTGCTCTATTCTCAACCACAGAAACTCAATACAGGAGGTGACTTTGATTATTCCTCTATTTTCACTTAGCTTAACTCAGAAGGTGATAAAAAATTGGAGGAGATGGCACCATGCAGGCCACCTTGAGTTGGCCGGGGGGGGGGGGGAGCAGGATATATATTTAATTAATACATAAGGTAATAGCTTGTAATTTCATACTGACATTTCTATTTTTATAAATCTTTGCTCTGTGCATTTATTAGCCAGAGCACATTTATTCCTTTAGAGTACTATACTATTCTGTTCATTTGTCCAATTTCCTCTCCCAGCTTTCATTCAAAAGTTCCTGGTGTACATAAACGTTTATCTTCAGAATAAACCTACCTACCTACCTACCTACCTACCTACCTACCTACCTACCTACCTACCTACCTACCTGTCATCTATCTATTGAAAAGTAGCAACAACTGACCCTACATTAGAACAATTGAGGCTGTATATTGAAACTGCCAAGTAGGAATGTAACAACTTTTTTATTCTATTGATATGCAGCAAACATCATCACTTTAGTGACCAAAGTTACAATGGCATTGAAAAAAGTGACTGATGACCATTTTTCACACTTAGCGACCGTTGCGACCATTTGTCACACTTAGCGACCGTTGCAGCATCCTCATGGTCACGTGATCAAAATTTTGTTTGGCAACAGATTCATATTTATGCTGGTTTCAGTGTCCTGGGGTGACCTTTTGACAAAATATAAATTTTTTAATCAAGACCCCCCCCCCGCCCCCAGTCAATGGTCTCCCTCTTTACCAATCTGAAAATCTGGTCACCTTACCTTGGAGGTCTTCTAGTCCAACCCCCTGCTCAAGCAGGAGACCCTATATCCATGCGCCCAGCCCAGCTGCACCACGCATCTCCGCTGGCCAGCTGGTCTTCAGATCTCAGCCGTGCATGCGCGGGGGCCTTCACTGATCTCCACAGGAATGGAGGAGAAAGCCTGGCCATGCTGGTGGGGGGGGGGGCGGGCGGCGATGAGAAACTGTTCAGATCGGAGAGGCAAGAATGGAGGAGAACACCTGGGCGCACTGGGGAGAAACTGCAGAGATAGCGAGGCTGCCCTCTGTGCCGTTTTGGGCCCTAAAAGCCTTCTACTGGAAGCCAAAATGTGGGCTTGGAGGTGGGTGCATGCTCAGGGGAGGAATGTGCAGGGAATTGGGGCACATGCATAGGGTGCATGCGCAGGGAGGCACTCACATTGCCTTTTTGGGGATTGGGGCATACACGCATGCATTTGCAGGGGCACACAGAAACTCTGGGTACTTGGAACCAAAAAGGTTACCCATCACTGCCCTGTACCATTTTAGACCAAGGGTTATCCAGTCCCTTCTTAAAAACCTCCAGTGTTGTCCAGTGGAGTTGATATGATAAATAATAATTGGATATGAGAAGGGAAGGTTGGAAATATTTTTGGACCATATACAAAGGTTATTAATCACAATAATTATCACTATTAAAAAATAAAATAAAGCTATATACAGTTAAATGTTAACTAATATGGGGGAAATGTTACGATATATGATATAATTACATAAAGAAAGGAGAATGATAATAAACTATATGCATGGAAGATGGAATTTTTGGTATTAAATATTACAGATGTTTAGCTAAAACAGGATATGAGGATTTGATGTTAATAGAGGATTTTACAAACAAGTAAATGAAATGCTAGCATGTGGTTATGGATTAAATCTTTGGCATGGTTAAGGATGAAAGATGTTTAAATAACTGTAGTCAACTAAAAGTGGAGGTATAATGATGTCAATATGGTAAACATTTGAGTTAAGATATTTGAATTAATATGAATTAATGGAAGAGATGCACCAAAACATGCTGTAACCAGCTGATATACTTTTTTATAATATATACCTGTGGTTTTTTTTCTTTTTTTTCTTTTGTATTTCTTTTTTTCCCCCCTGCCTTGTTTTTTGTTTTTTGTTTGTCTTTTTTGTGTTTTGATTTTTTCTTTTCCCACTGGTGTGGGCATGTGTTGTTTATGTAACAAAAAAAAAATTATATATATAAAAAAAAACCTCCAGTGTTGGAGCACTTACAACTTCTTCAAGCAACCTGTTCCACTGGTTGATTGTTCTGACTGTCAAGCTATTTCTCCTTATTTCTAGGGTTGCAGAAAATGACAGGACTTAAGACGTCTCGGGATCAAGGAGAAGTTTATTGGCAACCAGGTTCAGAAAACTCGTCAAAGGCTACTATGCAACTTCTGAACAACCCTTCCAGTGGTGGGTTTCAAAAATTTTTGGAACCTACTCTGTGGGTGTGGCCTGCTTTGTGGGAGTGGTTTGCCGGCCATATGACCGGGTGGGAGTGGCTTGGTAGTCATGTGACTGGGTGGGAGTGGCCAAGACGGAGTCACTGAATTCTTTGCCCCAATGGATGAACTACAATAAGATTAAAATAAGTACAAAAATAAATAATGCCAACTGCAAAAGAAATAAAACAATATTGGACTCAATTGTGGTTGTAAGCTGAGGACTACAGGTAACAGAAAGGACCTCTGCTTTCAACCAACAATGTACAGTCTTTTCAGGAAGGATGAGAAAGAGGAAAGATATAAACAAACAGGAAAGATATAGTCTTTCATCCAAGAACTTAGTTCAAGAATGAATGTCATAGGTAGATTCCCAGAGCAATACAGCTTTCCTTTTTCTGAAATTTAGTTCTCAGTTCCAAAAAACAGGAATATATGAATTAGGTTCACTACTTAGGTAGGTCCAAGTAGCTATTCAGAAGTTAGTGGTTAGAAGCAATGGTAAAGCCAGATATGGAATTAAAACCCGAAATATTTTGTTGGCTATTTGAAAGGGAGTAGACTCACAAAATTTTTTAACCAAAATTTTGGGCTCAATTGAGATCATAGGTTCCCTCCCTCTTTCCCTCTCTCTCTCTCCCTTCCTTCTTGTGTCTCTCTCCCCCCACTTATTTTCTTTCTTTTCCTTCCTTCCTTCCTTCCTTCCTTCCTTCCTTCCTTCCTTCCTTCCTTCCTTCCTTCCTTCCTTCCTTCCTTAAGAGCCGGGGTGGCACAGTGGTTAAATGCAGCACTGCAGGCTATTTCAGCTGACTGCAGTTCTGCAGTTCAGCTGTTCAAATCTCACCGGCTCAGGGTTGACTCAGCCTTCCATCCTTCCGAGGTGGGTAAAATGAGGACCCAGATTGTTGTTGGGGGCAATATGCTGACTCTGTAAACCGCTTAGAGAGGGCTGAAAGCCCTATGAAGTGGTATATAAGTCTAACTGCTATTGCTATTGCTATTGCTATTCCTTCCTTCCTTCTTTCTTGTCTCTCTAACTTTCTTTCTCTTTCTCATTCTTTTTCTCTCTCATTCTTTATTTCTCTCTCTCATTCATACACACACCACTTCCCTCCTGTCTATCATTGACAGCTCTCAAAGAAAAGGAGGGACTCCTGCCTTGGGAAGTGGTGGGACTAGATTACCTCCATGTTCCCTTGCATTCCTTTATGTTCTCTGTTCCATTTAGTCACAAACAGCCCCATTCACTTTAAAGTTGGTCGCAAACTCCACTCACCCTGGGTGCGCCCTGGTCCCACCCAAGGAGGCGAGCTGTGGGGTGGGGAAAAGGGGGGAGTCCGTAGCTCCACGTCTTTCGATCTTTGGTGGCGGCAGGCATCCTAGAACCTGCCTGCTAGCAAAGGACCTTCCTGAAGTTGCTTTTCTGAGCACGGGGAGACCGAAGGGACAAAATACCAGCCGGCCGGGTAGCAATAGCAATAGCAATACACAGGTATACAGGGCCGGGGGCAGGGCAGGCTTACTTCCGGGTCCGGTAACCAACCGGTTCACAAGAACCGGTGCGGACCGGCAGCAACCCACCACTGAACCCTTCTCATGGAAGCACAGATTCTTATATGTTCTCAAAAGCAGCTCAACAGAGGAAACACTTAACCCATTTCTTATTGGTCATTTTGAGAAAGAAGCCTTATATGTAAGTAGATATTGTCTTACTTCTCCTTTTGTCTTGGGCCACTATAATGTTCCCGTGGTTCGTCCATGAGGCCAATGTGGAGAAAAGACAGGACACGATCTTTCTCGGGATGGAGCGACCCAGATTGGGGGTCTGAGAGCCCCTTTTATTGAGATAGGACAAAGGCAGGAGGAGCACTAGCATGTGATTAAAAACAACCTGTAAAAGTACAATTTCTAATCTACTGCTCAGGGAAGTTCTGTCTATATATGGTCAAATCCTGGGCGTCATTGGGTAAAGCACATCTAGAGTGAACTGTCAGGATGTTATGTTATGCACTATCAGGATGTTATGTTCTTTAGGAGTTTGTTTTCTCCTGTGTGGTTCAGCGTGGCTCTGCATGCCCTGGTATGAACTGGGCCATGGGTGACCCACACCTACACAAGGAACTATATTACAACAGGCCACAGGTACTGACTACATGGCTTTGTAAGAACTTTAGCTGAACTCTGTGGTTTTGGGCTTTTGACATTTCCTGTTTTTGGAAATGTCAAGCATTACAAGCAGGTTTTCATCTCTTTCTTCTCTCACGTCTCACTTTTATATTTTAATTCACATTTTATTCTGCTTTACTAGGGTGCTTGTCTCTTCGTCCGGTTCCCATCCATTGTCTTCTGGAGCATGATAGATCCACTCTATACCATTCGGTCAAACCATATTTGGAAGATGGTATCCAGTTCTGGTCACAATAGGAAAAAGAGGCTGAGCCCCTAGAAAGTGTACAGAGAAGAACTTCAGAGATAAGGGGCTAAAAGCAGGGGTGGAATCAACCTCGCTACCAGTTAACAAATGTGAGCACCACCTCCACACATGTGCAGGGCATTTGACGCATGCACAGAGTGTCAAAAACAGGATGTCGTGATGTATGGGTGAATGGGCGGAGCCTCCCACCGCCACTGCTGCTGCTTCACCTGGGCCGGATAGAACCGGTTGAATTGCACCACTAGGCTAAAGGAATGAAGATAATTTTAGCTTAATGAAGAGAAGGCTGATAGGGGAGACATGATAGCAATCTTCCATTATTTGAGGGGCTTCCACAAAGAAGAGGGAGTCAAGTTATTCTCCAAACATCTGAAGGCAGGATAAGAAACCATGGTTGGAAACGAATCAAAGAGAGAAGCAATCTGGATTTAAGGAGAAACTTCCTTAACAGTGAGAACAATTAATCAGTGGAACAGAAGTTGCCTTCAGAAGTTGTGGGTGTTTCATGATTGGAGGTTTTTAAAGAAGAGACTGGACAGCCACTGATCTGAAATGGTATAAGGTCTCCTGCTTCAGCAGAGGGTTGGGCTAGAAGACCCCTCCAAGGTTCCTCCCACCTATTCTATTCAGTGGTGGGATTTAACATTTTTTTTACTATTGGTTCTATGGGCGTGGCTTGGTGGGCATATCATGGCTTGGTGGGTGGGGCCTGGTGGGCACGGCAGGGGAAGGATACTGTAAAATCTTCATTCCCTTCCCATTCCAGGGAGAGGTTACTGCAAAATCCCCATTTTCTCTCAATCAGCTGGGACTCACTGGTGCTCCATTTGTCCGAGACGATATGAGGACCAGAGTCCTGGTCAGGAGGTTGGACTGGGCAGCCTCTAAAGCCTCTCCCAATCCTACATTTTTATGATTCTTCTGAAAATTGTAGCGTTTGGAGACTTTTTCTCTGGGTTTAATTTATTGTGACATTTTTATTGTTATTGTTTTTTTTTCCCTGTCTGCTTTTCTCTGTTTTTGCTGGAGTTTTATGATGTATTGATTTTAGTTTGTACCCTGGGTGTTTTAATTCTTATTTTACTGTAAACACTCTAAGCCACCAAGAGTTGCTGGATCACTGGGGGTTACAAGTTTCATAAGTACCCAAATGAGCAAATTTACGGAAACTAGAATCTGGCTAAATACATGTTTCTCCTACAGGGTACAAATTAAATAGATATGTTTACAGAAACTAAGTGCAGGCTTCCACAAATTGGTTGAATTTCCTAACTGTAATTTTTTTTTCTTCTTCAAAGGTGGATGGGATTGTTCTGTAAAATTCAAGAACTAGAGGCAAAATTACCATACTTTTCAGAGTATAAGATGCACCAAGATTTTGAAGAGGCAAATTAAAAAAAGGTTTTGCAACCTTCAGACCTCCCCAAAATGGCCTGTTTTTCGCAAAAACTGGCCTATTTTGTTAAAAAAAGTAGGGTGACCAGACGTCCCGCATCTGGCGGGACAGGCACGCCTTTTCATAATTTTTCCCGCATCCCAGGCCGTTCTAAAAAAAAACGCTTTATTTTGGCGCTCGCAGCTCACTCGCTCCTCTGCCCATGCGCTGCCGCTCGCATGGGCTGGGTACTGTAGTGTGTGAGCGGACGGATGGGCGGGGAGCGAGTGAGCCGCTCATTCGTTCCCCTGCCCATCCGCTGCCAGTCACATAGGCTGGGTACTGTAGCGTGTGAGCGAGCGGATGGGCGGGGAGTGAGTGAGCCGCTCATTCGTCCCCCCGCCCATCCGCTGCCGCTCGCATGGGCTGGGTAACCTAGTTAGAACTTATTTGGAGTCTGGCAGCGCATGGCTGTATCGTCGGAATGGCGCAAGGACAGGTTGGTTTTTGCTCTTTCTCCTTCATACATTTGCCCGCATTCCCCTTCTTTCTTTGCAGGCGTTCCAGGCATGCGTGGCAGTAAATTTAGCTTTTTAAACTTTTGCGTGCATAAAAGTGCTCATCTCCATTTCAAAGCCGAAGAGCCAGCGCTGTCTGAAGACATCTTCATGGTCATGTGGCCAGCAAATGCTTCCTTCCCTGCACCAGCTTCTTGTCACAGTCTTTAGCAAGGATGACAGATCTAACTCATTCATTTTTTTCCCAGGCCTGCAACATTGTCAGCGTTCCCACAATAATACCGTATATACTCGAGTATAGGCCGACCCGAATATAAGCCGAGGCACCTAATTTTACCACAAAAAACTGGAAAAGTTATTGACTTGAGTATAAGCCTAGGGTGGGAAATGCAGCAGCTACCGATAAATTTCAAAAATAAAAATAGATACCAATAATGCCATTGCCCATTGAATAACATATACAGCCTGCCTGTGCCCATTAAATATACAGTAGCCATTGTAAAAATTTGCTCTGCATAACAAATTATTATCACACAATACCGGTGTATTCAATGAAATACTTCACTCACCTCATGATGCTGATGTCCCGCTGTGATGATGATGTCCCGCCTCCTATGACACACGGCACAGTGATTCCTATCATTGGATCACTATACCAGAGGAGGTGGGACATCGCTATGTGGCTGCTTGCCATAACAAGGAGGAGGTGGGACATCGTTGCAGAGCGGCAGGAGGGGCAGGAAGGGGAATCGTAAGATAGCCCTGCATTACATTAGAACGTGAGGAGGGGGGATGGTGCGGTGCACGCTGCGCGGCAAACTGACACAGAGGGAGGGGAAACTCAGGGGCGCTGGGCCATTCACGAGCGTCACCCAGCGGCATGGCCCCGCCCCTTTTTCTCCTCCATTTCGGGCAATTTTTTCACTGACTCGAGTATAAGCCGAGGCGGCTTTTTTCAGCTCAAAAAGTGGGCTGAAAAACTAGGCTTATACTCGAGTATATACACTATATAAGCCATTTTACCGCCATCCGTTACTCTTCTCCTGGCCCCTTTCTCAATCTTTCCACTTGCACAGAGGATGTGTGTGTGTGTGTGTGTGTGTGTGTGTGTGTGTGTGTGTGTGTGTGTGTAATTGCAGCAAATATCATGTCTCCGGAACTGAGAATTTTTTTTAAAGCAGCTGATCTGACAAGAGAAAGCAAAGGGGCAAGAACAAAGTTGTATGAAAGTGTCAGAGAAGAACTGGAGAAAGCTATGATGGCCTGCAGCCATTTAATATAGTCTCTTGCGCATCTGCAGAATGGCTATATTTTATCTAGTATTGGATTCCACCACCACCCCCTTCATCCCCTCTTAAAATGACAAAACTAAATAAAGGATAGAGAGTTTCTCAGAGTTATTTTATTCTCCGGGTTGGAAAGAAGCGCTTTCTGCAATAAAATTGGCCCCTTTGTATATAAAAAAAATATGACCTGAAAGTATGACGTTTATAACAAATAGCTTGCCTCCAGAAGCTGTAAATGCTCCAACACTGGAAGTCTTTAAGAAGATGTTGGATAACCATTTGTCTGAAATGGTATAGGGTTTCCTGCCTAGGTAGGGGGTTGGACTAGAAGATCTCCAAGGTCCCTTCCAACTCCGCTATTGTATTGTATTGTATTAAATCTAGCTGATAACCCAGTGTTTCCCTGGTATTTATTTATAGGGGGAAAATGTCCGGACCAAATATTGGATTTTCCCCTTTACCAGAGGGAGCCCCCTGGTGGAGTACTGTGAAGCATTTACTATGGCAACTTCACTGGGCTGTATAGTAGAAGCCAGTATGGCAGTATGGTACAACAGGCTGTATCTTAACAGAACACCCCCCCCCAAGGGGTGTTAGGGATGTCTTACCCCCCACCCACAGTATCGGGGAATGGAAGGATTTATACTCCTTGCAGACAGCTGGACATTTGCATCCTTTTTTAGAGAGTCATTGAGGCCACTCGGAGGTTTATATTCATCCCCCTTCTTGTAGAGAGCTTAAGCCTGCAATAAATCTTTCTACTCATTTGTACTACCCGGCTCTTCTGACTTCCTTGGTGCACGACAGAACGGTTGTTAAGTGAAGACTAACAGTATCTAGAATATCTCTTTAGAATGTTACGTAGTGTCTGGTTTTTTTAAAAAAAACAAATCACTTTAAGCATGCTTGATTTTGGTTTCCTGGATGATCAAGAAATCCAGGATTGCCAGATCACTTTTCTTCAGTGTTCTTGTTAATTCTTTCCCATCGATTAGTATCCTCTTATATCTTTCTCCTCCTTTTGAAGAAGAAAGTTGTCAGCAAAAATAAAAAAAAGGGGGAGGGAGGAATTTCCTGGAAGGCTCACACTTGGCAGATTTGACCTCCCAACAGATTTCAGAGTCATTAAAGTCTCTGCATTAATTAACTGTGATTAGGCCTCCCTCCGAGTTCAGAAAGTGTATTGTTTTTAACAAGGCTTTTAAGTGGGCTTCTAAAATTAACTGTTTTTAACCAGGTTTATTGTTCATGAAGAATATTTGTAGCTCAGGGTTAACATGAGAGGTTCTTGGTGCTTTCTGAGCTTCCTTTTTTTCTTGAAGATGGTTCATTATCCTAACTAGGTAACATGTCAGACTAGCACTGATGATGTTACCTGGTTAGCAGAGGTGTTAACAGGTCGGATGGATTCGACCGAACTGGTAGTGATTTGGCAGCCTGGGTGGCTGGAAACAGCAGCGACCCAGGCAGAGGTGAGTTCCTACCAATTGGCACCTATTCGGTAGAACCGGTTCGTCAAATCTACCGAACCGGTTAGAAGAGGTTCCACCAGTGGACCCGGAAAGCAGGCCACACCTACAGAAGAGGTTCCAAGATTTTTTGAAACCCACCACTGGTCCTTGGATATGATTATTCTACACTATCATGCTCCTATTTCTAAAACTCAGTGCCTCTGTGAAAGGGAAGGATGACTACTGCGTTTGTGGTGCAATCAGAACATTGCGTGTGTTGAAGTTGTTTTAACGCAAACCAAAGATGCCTTTTAAAAAACAAGTTTACCTCATATTCTTATGCATACCAGTGCTGTGTGTGAGGGAATTTAAGGTGGTTCTGACAAGTGTCGTCGGCATCTTCATATCCAGTCACATGGGTGGCAAGCCACTCCCATCAGGTCACATGGGTGGCAAGCCACTCCTGTTCCTGTTCCTGTTCCTGTTCCTGTTCCGGTTCCGGTTCCTGTTCCTGTTCTATTCCTATTCTGTTCTCTTCCGGTTCCGGTTCTGATTCCAGTTCCTTGTTCTTGTATCTGTTCCTGTTCCTGTTCCAGTTCCTGTTCCCATTCTATTCTGTTCTGTTCTCTTTCGGTTCCGGTTCCGGTTCTGGTTCCGGTTCCGGTTCCTTGTTCTTGTACCTGTTCCGGTTCCTGTTCCCATTCTATTCTGTTCTCTTCTCTTCCGGTTCTGATTCCGATTCCAGTTCCGGTTCCGGTTCCGGTTCCGGTTCCAGTTCCAGTTCCAGTTCCAGTTCCAGTTCCAGTTCCAGTTCCAGTTCCAGTTCCTTGTTCTTGTACGTGTTCCTGTTCCTGTTCCTGTTCCGGTTCCTTGTTCTTGTTCCAGTTCCTGTTTCTTGTGCCTGTTCCTGTTTTTTGTGCCTGTTCCTGTTTCTTAAATACCTGTTCCTGTTCCTGCTCCTGCTCCTGCTCCTGCTCCTGCTCCTGCTCCTGCTCCTGCTCCTGCTCCTGTTTCTGTTTCTGTTTCTGTTTCTGTTTCTGTTTCTATTCTATTCTATTCTATTCTATTCTATTCTATTCTACAGTATTGTATTCTATTTTTATCCATTTCTTAGTCTACTCTACTTTACTCAACAAATGCCCGACAAACAGAAATTTTGGGCTTGGTTGTGGGCATTAAATTAAGGACTACCTGTACAGGAGCCGTTTCTTTCCCTCTGCTTAACATCTAATTCCAACAGTGCTGTCTTATGTCTATTTACCCCTGTAGTCTGGCTGCATTACTACTATCGTTCTCATCTTTTCTTCGACCTTCTCTTATTAGTATCATTATTATCATTATTATTATTTGGTCATTTTTGTCCGTACACTGAGAGCTTATGCACTGAAGACAAATTCCTTGTGTGCCTAATCACACTTGACCAGAGAAAGTGTTCTATGTATTTAACGTTGTTTCAGTTTTTAGCTCCTGTTCTCACGCACAACATTTTGTAGCAGGAAAGGCAGAGTTAAAAAAAAATAAAAGCAAGAATCAACAATATATCTTTTAAGAACAGTCATTTGATTAGTAATCATGTATAAGTTACATTTCAATAATGTGCTCTCATTATGTAGTATAATTAGCATCATCATATCTTTAAAAAGAAAAAAGCACCACTGTGATTTCCCTATTTCACTTCTAAATAACTAAGAGAGGAAACAAAGGAGTGATTCAAACAGAGAAAAACAAAATCACAGCTTCTTTCTGAATTGAAATTGCCCATCAGAGGCTTATTAGCTTGATGTTCTATTAAGGTGGTTCACCTTGTAATTTCTACTAATTATTACTAATTTGCAGCTCCTTCCCAATTAATTGGTTACAAAGCAAGTGCAGCATTGTCAGGCTACAGGTATAAAATTAATTATGGATAAAATTGCAGAACGGTGCCACCACACCTATGGGAAAGAGAATATTTGTTAATTTGGAATTGTTTACTCTCCAGAGGGGAAAAGTTGCTGGCATCTAAGATCAGTTCTGAGATAATCCTTTTTCTAAAATGTATTCAAAGATCTATAGAAGTACTAGAAGAGAGTGGAGTTTGCAGCAACAAGAAGGAGGGGGAGGGGGAGGAAATAAGCAGGGGAAGGAAAGAGGATGAGGAGGGAGGAAGAAGGAAGAAGAAAAGAGGAGAAAATAAGGAGGAGGGGGGAGGGAGGAGGTGGAGGGAAAAGGAAGAGAAGGAGGAGGAGGCAGGGAGGTGGTGGAGGAGGAGGAAATAAGGAGGAGGAAGGAGGAGGGGGGAAGAAGAAGAGAAGGAGGAGGGAGGACAAGGAGGAGGAAAGGAGGAGGAAGAGGAAAGGAGGAAGAGGAGGTGGAGGAGGAGAAGAAGGAGAAAAAGAAGAAAGAAAGAGGAAGGAAGGAAGAAAGGAAAGAATGGAAATAAGAAGAAGGAGGAGGAAGAGGAGGAAGAAGAGGAAAAGAGGAAGAGAAAGAAAGAGGAAGGAAGGATGAGGAATAAGGAGGAGGAGGAAAGGAGGAGGAGAGGAAGAGGAAGGAGAAGGAGAAGGAGAAGGAGAAGGAGAAGGAGAAGGAGAAGAAGGAGAAGGAGGAGAAGAAGAAGAAGAAGAAGAAGAAGAAGAAGAAGAAGAAGAAGAAGAAGAAGAAGAAGAAGAAGAAGAAGAAGAAGAAGAAGAAGAAGAAGAAGAAGAAGAAAGGGGGAAGGCAGGAAGGCAGACAGGAAATAATGGATAAGAAGGCTGAGGAGGAAGACTGTGTGGTCCATTGGTGTTCTCTGAGCTTCGTTGTTTTCTTGCAGACATTTCATGCTCTTCAAACATAGATACTGGATGCTCATATATCAGAATGGTCTAGTACAGGTAGTCCTTGACTTATGACCACAAGTGAATCCCAAATGCATGTTGTTAAGTGAGACAGTTGTTAAGTGAGTTTTGCCCCATTTTATGACCATAAGTTTAAAAAAACAGTCATGTCACTTTTTTCATTGCTGTTGCAACTTGGAATGGCCACTAAATGAATGTCTGTAAGTTGAGGAGTTCCTGTAGATCTTCCCCAGAGCAAGGAATTGGACAAGATGACCAACTAGACCAATTCTGTAATTCAATCCAGAACAATACGGTTAATGCGGATCTTAGTGTAAGAACATTTATAGTATTAAGAGCAGTGTTTCTCAACCTTGGGAACTTTAAGGCATGTGGACTTCAACTCCCAGAATTCCCCAATTAGTCAAGATTGAGAAACACTGATTAAGAGCATTAACACTTTAATTAAGTCTTTGAAACCCTGTGTTATTTTAAGATCTTGTTGGCCTTCTAACTTTTCAGAGGTCTTGATGATAGTTTACCCATGGAAATGAGATAAGGCTTACATTCCAAAAATAACTTCTTAGAGAAATGTATTCCCGGGAAAATTATAACCCTAGCAAGTTCCTTATACAGAATGATGCTAAACAGGCAAATGAGCATCTGGGTGAGGGGCAGGGAGTATTTGAGAGAGGGCTTTGATTGTAATGTATATAATACTAGCCGATAATCTAGTGTTGCCTGGGTATTTATAGGGGGAAAATGTCCAGACCAAATGTAATTAGAAATTGGATTTTCCCCCTTGTGGAGTACTGTGAAGCTGTTACCAATAGCAATAGCAGTAGACTTATATACCGCTTCATAGGGCTTTCAGCCCTCTCAAAGCGGTTTACAGAGAGTCAGCATATTGCCCCCAACAATCTGGGTCCTCATTTTACCCACCTCGGAAGGATGGAAGGCTGAGTCAACCCTGAGCCGGTGGGATTTGAACCGCTGAACTGCTGATCTAGCAGTAGCCTGCAGTGCTGCATTTAACCACTGCACCACCATAGCAACTCTACTGCGCTGGACAGTAGAAGCCATTTTAACAGCAGTACAGTAGAAGCCATTTTAAGGCACAACAGGCTGTATCTTAACAGAGCACACACCCCAGGGAGTTTCAGTGGTGTCTTACCCAACACAGTATTTGTTTCCAGAGAGTAAGTCATCTGTGTACCAAGTTTGGTTGAAATTGCTCGAGGCTTTCCAGAGTTATGTTGAAACATATACACAGCCATTTATATAGATATATAGATATAGATAGATATAGATTAGGTGTTACGTCAAAGCACCTGGTATGCCCAAATATGGGAGGGAGCATACTGCTTCCCTTTTGCCTTTCAGCTCCACCCTAGGAGACTTCCAGGCAGAAAACCATTTCATGTTGCATTTTTGCTGATAAATAAATGAAGGGAACTAGTATAGATCTATTTCAAGCTATTTAGCTCTCATCAGCTAGACATACTCTTACTGGATTCGAATCCTGGGCTGTTTTTACATGTTTAGACAGTTATATTAACCTCTAAACCACATGGTCACCTCCCTTATCAGCTGAGCCAAAGGAAA